>NC_043966.1:50132879-50170379 GCF_902148855.1 Sphaeramia orbicularis
GTGCAGCAGCAGATCCATTCAGTGGAGTGCAATGACGCAGAAAATACCAGCCTGATAAGGTGGATTTTCACTCAAATGTAGGGTTGCCTACACTGTCAGCTGTCGTATTAAGATGGGATTAATATTCCAGGGAATGTGGGTGATTAAACATTAGTCACGCTGAACTGATCATTTATAACTAAATTTTAACTGGTTCCAAAAAGCAAAGGATTCCATTTTGCAATGTATTGATGTGTGCATAGCCAGAGGGCAGAAAATACATTAATATAAAGTTATGATAGTATCTTGAAATAGTTATACTTGCTGGAAATACAGGCATTTTTTTTTTTTTTTTTTTTTTTTTTTACAAGCAAATGTAGTGTACAGGAAACAGACTTGGTTCCCATTAGCTTTGTGGGGCATGATACATGTTGACAGAAAACCAGTGGCCGAAAGAAAGATATATTTGTCTCTTGATTTGCTAAAACAGAGACTCAAAGCCAACAACACACCAACACACGCCTGAGTACCTTAAGTCCCTGGATGTGCAGGGACTGTCTTGGTAACATCGTGTGGCAGTCATGGAAAATGTCTCTGGATTGGCAGACCGGGATAGTGGTCTCCCTTTTTAAGAAGGGAGATCGAAGGGTGTGCTCCAACCTCAGGGGGATCACAGTCCTGAGCCTCCAAGGGAAAGTCTATTCCAGGGTACTGGAGAGGGGGATCTGACCGATTGATATAACCTCAGATCCAGGAGGAACAATGCAGTTTTCATCCCGGTTGCGGAACACTGGACCAGCTCTACACTCTCCATCAGGTGCTTGAGGGTTCATGGGAGTTTGCCCACATGTGCTTTGTGGATTTGGGGTAGGCATTTCACCACATCCCTCGTCTTATCCTGTGGGGGTGCTTCGGGAGTATGGGGTCTGGGGCCCTTTGCTAAGGGCTGTCCGGTCGCAGTATGACCGGAGCAGGAGCCTGGTTCGCATTGCTGGCAGTAAGTCAGACCGGTTCCAGGTGCATGTTGGACTCCACCAGGTCTGCCTTTGGCACCGGTTCTGTTCATAATTTTTATGGACAGAATTTCTAGGTGCAGCCAGGGGCCAGAGGGGTCCAGTTTGGGGACCACAGGATTTCATCTCTGCTTTTTACCCATGATGTTGTCCAGTTGGCCTTATCGAACCTGGACCTTCAGTGTGCACTGGGGTGGTTTGCAGTTGAGTGTGAAGCGAGTGGGATGAGGATCAGCACCTCCAAATCTGAGGCCATGGTTCTCAAATGGAAAAAGGTGGTGTGCCCTCTCTGGGTCTGTGGAGAGTCCTTGCCCCAAATGGAGGAGTTTAAGTGTCTCAGGGTCTTGTTCATGAGTAAGGGAAGGATGGAGCATGAGATTGACAGACGGATTGGTGCAGCGGCTGCAGTGATGCAGTCGATGTATTGGTCTGATGAGGTAAAAAAGGAGCTGTACAAGAAGGAGCATCTGTTTCAAATGTCAAGTTTATTTACAAAAACAAGATTATTAAAAACAAAACTTGTACTGTCTAATTTCAAAGAGTATGTAATAAGAAGTTAGAAAAGTTAATAGAACTAGTCAAAATAAATCACCAGGGGCCTCATGTATAAAGCGTGCGTACGCAAAAAAACCTGGCATACGCCCTTTTCCACGCTCACGCTCAGATGTATAAAGAGTGAAATGACCGTGGAAATGTGCGGTCCTCCATGCCAAGTCTATAGCTGGGGGGTACACACGTTTCTAGTGCTTTGGAACCATTGGTGACACTTAGAGGTGATACTGGGAAACTGTTAATAATGTGAAAAAGGTCATTCCTCCGATTGATGGGCACATCAGAGACACACAAATGAACAAGAAAAGCACTCGGAGAGCGCAGACCTCCACCAAGACACATCTGCCCCCTCCCCGATCACCACCAACATTTAATCATTTCTTCCTTGTGCCAGTATCAACATTTCCTGAAAATTTCATGAAAGTCCGTCCATAACTTTTTGAGTTATCATGCTAACAAACAAACACACAAAGAAACAAACAAACATGCACGCAAACACACAAAGCAAAGCGATCACAATACCTCCTGGCGGAGGTAACAATGAACACACCGGCACGTCATCCTACTGCCACAACAGCACATCCAGAACCAGAACCAACCAGACCAACCCTGGACCCATCAATGCCAATCCTGCCTGGGAGGGCATTAAGCAACAACCATATAAAGAGACAAGGACCCAAAATTCACTGGTTGATAAATGCATTTAATGTAGTGTTCATGTCTGTGAGACCATTTATTAGTCGGTCCAGTCACTCATTGACTCCACCGATTGTCCTCACAATGTCCTATTGTGACCCGGGTCAGCACAGACCCATGCCGGACGGGCATCAGCAGCTGGCTGTTGGACCGGAGGACCGGCTAACGCTGGGGAGGCAACAGGAAGCCTCTGTGACAGGACGATGATACTGCGACTCACCGTCTTCTGCCTCATTGTTGGAAAATAATAATTTGAGTGATTAAACATGAGTCCAACTCTATGATTTCCTCTTTGATATCCTGACATGATTACGCATGAACCTTTATCTTGTTTGGCTGTGATCAGACTTTTGGATGACCCGTAGAATGAACGAACGTGTGAGATACACAAATACTAAATATATATTCATCTTGGGGATGATCCGAGTCAGCCCTGTAAAAAAAGTGTCACAATAGCGGCGAGTCTCCGCTCAAATGCGCTGAGTTTGTCTCTTTTCTCCTTCCGCCTGTTTTGGCCTCCGCTTCCCGTCCACCTTGACGTCATCATGTGATCATGCAGAGAAGGGAATCCCAGAGGGAATCCCACCTGCAGACCCCGTTTATACTAATTTACATATTTAAATATGGGCGTGGGGAGGGAGGAGTCAGGTACTCCAACATATGTGCTCAAATCCACGCTGATTGGGATGTATAAAGGAAATGTACTTGGATTCGGGCATACGCTCAGTTTTATTCATCTGGATTTTTTTGTGCGTACGGACTTTTCAGGATTTAAGCGTACGCCTGGTTTCAGTATGAAATCCATGCAAGTCTTTATACATGAGGCCCCGAGTATTTATGGACTAGATGTCAAAATTTTAAAGCTGCTTGCAAAATCAATTGCCCCTCTAATCCATCATATCATTTCTCAAGCATTGTGTTACATGCTTGAAGGCGTGTGTGTGTGTGTGTGTGCGTGTGTGTGTGTGTAGATGTGTGTGCGCACGTGTATGTTTTCTCTTTCCCTTGGGTCATCGTGGATTGTGGGTGCAGCTTTCCCCAGGACCTCCTCCAGGGCTGTTCTTGAAGGGGCCAGCTTCAGCCTGATTGGAGGATGAGCAGTCCAATCCTGGCCTGCCATTCTATATAAATCCACCCCTACCTGTCTGGCTGCTGACTGCTGTTGACTGCGGGCTCATGCTGATTATTGCTTGGTCTTTGTGTTCAGCCTTTGTTGCAAGAGTTCGGTGCGTTGAGTTTGGATTAGGTAAGGCAAGGTACCTCATACACAACCCTTAGCACTATTTTGTGTTATACACACTAGGTCAGCAGGTTGGTGCCATCTCTGTATTGTTATTTTGGGACTAGTGAGGAGTTAGAAGTTTTATTTTGTCCCACCAGTTCCTTTTGTTAGAATGGGGTCACCAGTGAGTTTTGGTTTTAAGTTTTTTGGTTTGTTCTGGTACCACCTTTTGTGTCCAATCTCACTCACCTTGACTATTTTTTTTTTTTTTTGGGTCAACACTTTGACAAAAGCAGCTTGAAAATAAACCCACTTTATTGAGAACCTGTTTGTCTCCATGTTACCTTCAGAGACTGAAGATGTGATAACCCCCCCTCTTCCAAACATCTACAGGGGGGTGTAACACATTGTTAACTATTTATGTCCACAACAATGGAAATGTGCTAAGGAATTGCCGCTACTTAAGAATAAGAAAGAAACCTTTTCTATGCCCATGCTGGCATTAAGTAAAATAATGGAATATGTTATATATGAACAAATTAAAAAGTACTTTTCCCTGAATAAATGAATAACAGACTTTTAGCATGTCTATAGAGTGGGGCATTCCACAACAACAGCTTCAACCAAAAAAACCACAGACGACTGGCTAAGAGAAATTAATAGGAAAGTAATTGGTGTTTTGCTTCCTTTCTAGGCAGCCTTTGATATACCTGACATCCTATGCGTCAAACTCATTTAAGTTCAGGGGCCAAATTCAGCCAAATTTGGTCTGAAGTGGGCCGGACCAGTAAAATAATAACATAATTTTATATAAATAATGTCAACTCCAAACTTTCCTTTCATGATGAAAAAGTTTACATCTACAAACTGCCCTTTAAAACAATGTGAATAACATGAACAACCTAAAATTTGTTAAGAAAAATAAGTGCAATTTTAACAATATTCTGCTTCAGTTTATCATTGACGTCATGTTCATTACAACTTACAGATCACAGGGGATCTACAAATACACTAAATATTCAGTAACAGGCCGAATATGATTAAAATTACACTTACATTTCTTAAGACATTTCAGGTTTTTCATATTTGTTCAGGATATTTATGTTTTCTGTGAAATTATAGTTTATTTTAGTGTAAATACAGGAAAATTACATGAAAATGTTTACATTTACAAAAAGAAAAAAATGGAGTTTTAAGAATTTATAGGTTATTATGATAATAGTTTTCCCAGTCTGTATGTGGAACCTAAACCAAAATTTTCTGTGATCATCTTAAGTGTAATTTTTGCATTTCACAAATTCATCCTGTGGGCCAGATTGGAACCTTTGGCGGGCCGCATTTGGCCCCCAGGCCACATGTTTGACACCCCTTTCCTATGTTTAGCACCAGGCAAGAGCTAGCCAAACAAGCCAGAAAACATTTACTCTGATACATAACAATGGTGGAGTGTACCAGGCCTATCGAACGCCTTGGCACAGTTAATGAAGAGAGGGTCTGGAATGAATGAGAGAGGTCTGGATATCTGAGTCTACCAGCATACTGTCTCTTACTGGCAAACTGAGTAGAAAGTAGTGCATAGCATCTGACAAAACTGAAAATCTGCAGTATATGAAAGACACCCAGACATATAGAACAAGACTGGACATGTTTCATGGTATGCAATTTGAGATAACTACAAGATTTACTGCATCCACAATAAATTACAGTCATCCTCATCTCCACCCACTGCATGCTAAGAAGTGCAACAAAGTCAGAAAGAGGCTGAGAGGAGGAGGATATGGAGCTGAATGTCCAGGTGTGCATTTGTGAGTGGAGTAGTTCAGGGACATCAGCATGAAAAGAATTACAAGATACCCATACCAGAACCTAATGAGGCTCTGAAGGGCTTAGCTATGGATTTTGTACTGTATTATCACAGACAGGTACATGTCAAACTAGAAAAGCACTCGGAGAGCGCAGACATCTGCCAAGGCAGATCAGTGCCCCCCCCCGATCACCACCAAAATTTAATCATTTGTTCCTTGTGCCAGTATCAACATTTCCTGAAATTTTCATCCAAATCTGTCCATAACTTTTTGAGTTATCTTGCACACGGACAGACAGATAAACAGACAGACAAACCAATGCCGGCAAAAACATAACCTCCTTGGCGGAAGTAAAAATGACAAATGATGAATTTTCTGTAATTGAATTCATACAATGACACTTTATTTTAGATTACAGTTGGCATTGGTGTCTAGGTATGTGATCACTATCATTTAAGTGTCACTGTAAACAATACCTGAAAACATGCATCTTGAAAAATAAATATGGATAAAAGTAAAGTTTTTGGTTGGAATTATACACATAATGAAGAAACAACAAAGACATAAAGAATCAGCCACTACAACCTTGAGGAGGTTTCCCTCTGTGCTAATGTGTAAAAATGTGGAACCTTCAGACTGTTTGTCCTTCATGACATGTGACTGAACTGCACTGACACTATAATAATAAAAACAAGGTGTAGTAGCATCAAACTTACCACAGGGTATTATCTAACGTAAAGCTACCTTGAAACCTTAGCTTGTATTTTCAGCTATAAAACCAATGAATCGTGAATTTCAGCAATATACGAATAGATGGTGTTTTGAGTGAGGAAACCTTTCAGAGACGCAGAGATGTGTTTAAGGTAAGTGTTATATACATAGAGGTATATTTCTCTTGACAGTAACATGCTGCAGTTTATTTGCACATAGCAAGATGACTATTTTAAGAGCTAATATATTTTTCTTTGTCTTCTCCCCTTTGTCTCTATTTCTCACACTGTCACTCCATGTTCTCCTCTTAATTCCCAGCAACGCCCCCCCCACCCCCCCACTTTGCCGCTCCTCCTCCTCCTCTCCCTCTTTTCCGAGTAGAGCCCTATAACCAGCAGTGATTTGATTACTCTGCGTGGCTATGGTCTCTCTTTGTTATCAGCCCTCATAAATGTTTAAGGAGCATTAAGGAACAGAAACAGCATAGACGGACAGAAGGGATATCTTAATGCTTAAATGACCATTACCCTTCTCCATTTACAGATTAAAAGCTTTACTTTGTTTCCTCCACCTACTACTCATCCTCCCCTCACTCACCTCATCATCTCTCGCTGTGTGCATTTATCTGTTAGGCCTCCTGAGAATTATTTTTGTTTAGCTAGATGATAGCAACTAAGAAGGGAGAAGACAGAGGAGGAGAAAAGACAAAAAACAAACAATAACATCCCAGAAAATGTGGACTTGTTTAGGTCTGGGTAACCTGGCCATTTTCAGGTACAATGTCCATCCATCCATCCATCCATCCTCCACTTTATCAAGGTCGCGGGGGGGTATCAGTAGAGTAGAGGCCCAGACTTTCTTCTCCTTGGCCACCTCTACTAGTTTCTTCAGGGGGAATCCAAGGCGTTCCCAGGCCAACCGGCGAGTCCTGGGTCTGCCCCGGGGTCTCCTCCCAGTTGGATGTGCCCAGAACACCTCATCCTGACCAGATGCCCAAACCACCTCATCTGACTTCTCTGGACCATCCATGGTCTTAATCACAAATTTCTCACCTCTTATAAAGTGTAACTGAGATACAACCAAGCAGTTTTCCTCCAGTTTTCTCTGATCTCTGGAAGTTTAGGCATTGTGGTGTTTTTTGTTGTTTTTTTTTTATTCTTTACCGTGTCATTACCATATTCATAATAATTTATCGATAAAGTAAACCCTAGTCCACATTCCGTTGTACATATAGTTAATGTTTCCAGTTGCCTAGACTGTGGCCATTGCCTAGACTGTGAATTCTAGTCACTGTGTATTGGGATTTAGAAGCTGGACTGGTAATTCTTTACAGCAGGGGTCTCAAACTTGCCCGCGGGATGATATTTTGTGGCCCCCTACTTGACATCAAAGTTTAGTGTTAGTGCAGACCACACAAAGTACTCAAACATACCTTTTTGGTGAGTCTTGCCACACTTTTATTTTATTTATTTTGATCACTTATGAGCTACTGTAGATAGTCTTGTGACAGCTTCCAGCGGCATTTGTTCTCAACAGTTGTCAAACTAGCCAACCGTGAAGTTCTTGGGAAAGTATGAATGTTAGTCACGTAGTTGAAACATATTCCGGAGTGACACCAAGTGGATGGTAAATATCTGCCATCACCCAGTTCCAGTCATGTCTCTCTCAAAATGTGCTGTGAAGAGAAAGGTTGGCAACGAGCAAAAGGCAATTGGCAAGTGGGAGACAGAACATCTTTTTGTCGAGAACAGGGGCACTCCTATATGCGCAGAGAAAGTTGTGGTGTATAAGGAATACAACATCTGATGTCATTACTCAAGTAGAAATGCCGAGGAATTTACAAAATACCAGGGAGATGAGAGAAAGAACCGGATCACCAATCTGGAAAAATGTCTATTAAGGCAACAAGATTTATTCAAGAAAGCAAACAAAGAGAATGAAGCAGCAGTCGAGGCTAGCTACATGGTGATTGAGATGATTGCTAGGGCCGGAAATCCATTCAAAGAAGGCGAGTTCATCAAAAAGTGCATGTTACTAGTTGCGAGTAAAGTAAAGAAACCCTTTTTTGTGGAGTACTTAATGCGGCCCAGCCTGACCCAGACTCTACCTCCAGCGGCCCCCAGGTAGGTTGAGTTTGAGACCCCTGCTTTAGAGTATCATCACTAAGTGAGCCATTTTTTTTCATCATCAGCAAAATAACTTTTTACTTATGCTCTGCAAGTCAACACAGAGTAAAATCAAACACTACAATATAGTGCAAATTCTATTTCATTCATTCATTAATCTTCTGAACCCGCTTTATCCTCACTAGGGTTGCAGGGGTGCTGCAGCCTATCCCAGCTACCTATGGGCGAAGGTGGGGTGCACCCTGGACAAGTTCATCGCAGGGGGCAAGTTCTATTTCTATAAACAAAATGCCTAGGCTCATATAGGGCATGATTCATCATCAGAATATTGTTTAATCTTTCAACATCAACTCTTTTTATGGAAACCTAATCCTGAGCTAGAGTTAGAGCAGATGAAGTGTAAGGCCAAGGAGACATCTTCTAGTTTCTGTGTTCAACTTAAAGTACATCAGCCTAAACCAGAGGTGTGCTGCGCAATTGGTAGTTGGGCCTTCAGTGGGGACGTACTTGACTTAATCCACCTCTTAATACCACCACTATGTCACAATTATATCGAAGCAAATGTGTGCCATCAGAAGTTGAAAGGTTGTATTTTACAATAATTTAGATTGAAAGGTTGTGTTTTGCAATAATTTAGGTTGAAAGGTTGTATTTTGCAATAATTTAGGTTGAAAGGTTGTATTTTGCAATAATTTATTTTTTGAATGGTTGTATTTCATAATTTGAAATTTTTTTATAGTTGATTTTTTTTTTTTTAATTGCTGAATTTTTACACATAGATTTTCATATTCTGAATTCAATTATTTAAAAAAAAAAAATCAATATTCTCAAATACAATGTGCTTCAAATTCAATCTAAAAAAAATTCAACCTAAAAAAATTCGATATAACATCTTGACCAGGCAAAACCAATAGAGTATCGAGCCACTCGATCTAACTTTCACCCAATCATGCGTCAACCCGGATATCATGTGATGCTCAGATGGCAGCGCCATAGACATATACTTTTTTAAATTTAGAACAGCACAGTTTACAATTTTTTTTTTTTTTTTTTTTCATATCAAACCACAGACATACACTATATTGCCAAAAGTATTTGCTCACCTGCCTTGACTCGCATATGAATTTCAGTGCCATCCCTAGTTCATGGGAATTTTTGACCATTCTTCCAGAAGCGCATTTGTGAGGTCACACACTGATGTTGGACGAGAAGGTCTGGCTCACAGTCTCCGCTCTAATTCATCCCAAAGGTGTTCTGTCGGTTTGAGGTCAGGACTGTGTGCAGGCCAGTCTAGTTCATCCACACCAGACTCTGTCATCCATGTCTTTATGGACCTTGCTTTGTGCACTGGTGCACAGTCATGTTGGAAGAGGAAGGGGCCAGCTCCAAACTGTTCCCACAAAGTTGGGAGCATGGAATTGTCCAAAATGTCTTGGTATGCTGAAGTGTTCACAGTTCCTCTCACTGGAACTAAGGGGCCCAGCCCAGCTCCTGAAAAACAACCCCACACCATAATCCCCCCTCCACCAAACTTTACACTTGGCACAATGCGGTCTGACAAGTGTCGTTCTCCTGGCGACCGCCAAACCCAGACCCGTCCATCAGATTGCCAGATGGAGAAGCACAATTAGTCACTTCAGAGAAGGTGCCTCCACTGCTCTAGAGTCCAGTGGTGGCGTGCTTTACACCACTGCATCCGGCGCTTTGCATTGCACTTGGTGATGTATGGCTTGGATGCAGCTGCTTGGCCATGGAAAACCGTTCCATGAAGCTCTGCGCACTGTTCTTGAGCTAATCTGAAGGCCACATGAAGTTTGGAGGTCTGTAGTGATTGACTCTGCAGAAAGTTGGCGACCTCTTCGCACTATGCGCCTCAGCATCCGCTGACCCCGCTCCGTCAGTTTACGTGGCCTACCACTTCGTGGCTGAGTTGCTGTCGTTCCCAAACACTTCCACTTTCTTATAATACAGCTGACAGTTGACTGTGGAATATTTAGGAGCGAGGAAATTTCACAACTGGATTTGTTGCACAGGTGGCATCCTATCACAGTTCCACGCTGGAATTCACTGAGCTCCTGAGAGCGACCCATTCTTTCACAAATGTTTGTAAAAGCAGTCTGCATGCCTAGGTGCTTGATTTTATACACCTGTGGCCATGGAAGTGATTGGAACACCTGATTCTGATTATTTGGATGGGTGAGCCAATACTTTTGGCAATGTAGTGTATATACACACTGCTGCTGCCCATTAGAGTGATGTACCTACAGGGCGCCCATCGTAGTACAGTGCAGCCAAGCTAGCACAGTGCTACTCACTGCTACTGCGCATTAAGTCTACAGAGGAAAGAGGTGTTCGTTTGCACTATTAAAGTGATCGTAAATTGCTCAATTGTTAACATATATTTACACAGGTTGTTTGTTACAAATGTCAGACATGGAGGACAGATAGAGACATAAACAGAACAAAAGGAACTCAGAAAATGTCAAGGTGTGTTCAGGTCTTTATTTTAAAGAATTGCTTTAAGGGTATATATTGCATTTGATTATTATCATCATGAAAATAGTATTATTATCACTATCATAAATAATGCTATTATAATTTGACTATTATAACAACCAAAATCCTAATTAATATTGCTATTATCACTGCCATATTATCATTCTTATTATTATAACTTTGAAATGTTTGAGATAAGTGCAAGATCATAAAGAATCCCCCTAGAAAATATTTACAAATTTACAAGAATATTTACCAGAGCTGCCTTTCATTAATCAGGCCTATGGAAGATAAAACCCATGAAAACAGAGAACTATTTTGCACACCTTTGATTGATTGTTTATTTCAAATATCAACATTTAAAAACAGTACAAGAAAAATCAATATTAACCTTCATCCTACCAACATATTTCATATCCTAATCCTACCAACTGGGGTCCATGTGGACCCCACTGTGATATATGGTGATATTACATCTTAGTAACAGACAGGAAACGTTATTTCATTTTGGAATGTTTTTATTATGTATGAAAACAGTTTGCATCAAAAAATACCGTTACAATAACTAACTGTGTAAGAATGAGGGTGATACAAATTAAAAATACAAATTCAGCTTCAGAGCTGTCCTCTGCCTCTAAAATAGACCTAAGGGCTTGTGCAGCAGTGGACCTTGCTCTTCTATTGCTATTCGCTATCACTAACTGAAACAAATAATAAAATTATATTTTAGATGCTCATTATGGACTAAGAAAAACCGATATTCAACTGGCTCCATTTAGACCCCAATCGCAAGTTGAATACAGTACCCAATATGTCAGATTGTTTTTGGAACTAATAGAAGCAATCGAACATGGACATACAGACAGACAAACTCCTAGAACAAAGTGATCATTCAATGAATGATACAGCAGAGACATATAAAAATCATGTCCTGGGGTCCAGTTGGACCCCAGCTGGTAGGATGAAGGTAAAAATAAAAACATTTTCAAAAAGGAGCAGGATGAAGTTCAACTTATTTACTCCCTCCCCCTTACCCTGTATTTTTACTGACCATACATTCTCATGTCAGCTCCTATAAGCCTAACAAACATTATACATATCCAAATAAATTCTGACTAAGCCTGCACAAAACACAAAATGTTACTCACATCAAAAATAAACTGTCCATTTCATGACAGTGTTATACGTCAAACTGATCATACTGTAACACATTTGAACTAATACTTTGGTCATATTTTCTTAACATGTTTGTTTTGATTGACCTTTTAAATGTGTTATTTGATGTAACTTCCCTCAATTCATCATTGAAGTTGTTGAATAAGTTGATTCCTGAAGTCATTGTTATTGTCAAAGTGGTGCAGCCTAATTTTTAGAAACATAGGTACTAATCTCAGTAGGTGTGAATGGTGGTTATCAATGCCAAATCATGTTTCTTCAATATGTTCCCTGATCAAAAACACATCCTCTGTGTCAATCTCTTCCTGGACAACATACGTCAATACTGACACCTTGGGAGTTTGTCCTAATTGGACCTGGCCAATCACCTGCTCTGCTGCTTTCATCACCTTTATACAAAATAAATAAAAAATAGAATATATGAAACCTCAAAATGCATCAGAATGCGTAATGTGATGTGATGATTTGATATGAGCTTTAATTTTTACTGTCTGTAACAAAATCTAATCTGTAGGACTAAAGTAGTTCATGAATTTAACAAGTAGGCAACGAGAAGAATACTGTGGTAATGTATGGGGATGGATGGAGCAGAGGAAGATGGACAGACTGTGTCCAATAAACATCTGCCTTCAGACCATGAAGGTGTAGTGTGAGGGTGAACTCTCTCTATACTAACTTCTGATATGAAGTTAGCATAAACTAATTAGTAAAACCCCTTTACATAATAAGGAAGGAGGAGTCTAACTCAGTGTAAACATTAAGCACCTATATGAAATATTTAAATCAGTATTTCCATTTGACCGGAGGAGCATTCCAGTCTGTCCTTCAGCTCTTCATATATGAGGTTCTATCCCTCAGATCCTCCACAGGATCATTCCAGTCTGTCCTTCAGCTCTTCATATAGGAGGTTCTATCCCTGGAAAAATGGAAAAAGGGAGGAAAATATTGAGTGATGTTTCTAACTCCTCACTTCCGCTGCTGGCTCACATGCTTCATCTCATCCCTCAGTCCCACTGTGGGCACCTTGGGTATGAGTGTCTTAGTGTCAGGGACACATATTCAACAACAACAGTAGGTTTAAATTGATGCTCAAGTGGATTTGAGTGGGTCTAAAATGAGTGGCAGAAAGCAACTGTGATGGAGGTTTGATTGTGACCAGGGCCTTCATGCTCTCATGTGTTTGAGAATTATTACATGTAAATACTTCCAACATTAGTCTGAGGGTCAGCCTCATGGAAATGCTGAGGTAAATCCACCGGCAGGCTCTCTTCAGCTTTCCTCTAAGCTTTTGTGGTCTTTGATGGTGCTGCTAAAAATAAGAAACATAATAAAAAATTTAAGAAAAGTATTAAGCATCCGGAAATGTACTGTACTTTATTCCTAAAATGCAGACAGAAAAAAGTTTTAGAAACTTGTGGCATCAAGTAGTTATCAAATGCTTACAAAGACATATGAATCATAGACATTGGTTATTTAGCCAAATGGCACTTATACCTTTCCACCTATCTTTTCAAACAACTGTCTTTGGAAAACCTTAGAAATGTGAGAAAAGTATCCAGAGATGTAAAAAATTGTCTACAACAAAAAAGAATGTTCACCATTCACATAAAGGGTTAGTCCATAATCCATAGGTCTTCATATTTAATACATCCAATATCTATCATTAATTGTCATCTATTAAATGCTATACTAATACTGTTGTGTTTGATGCTGACTGCGATCTAAGATCTGTTTTTTTTGTTTTTTTTTTTAACCAAGAGGCAGTTTATAGATAAATAACATTGCATTTTAACCTCAGTTTTTTTCTCACTTATAAGCAGCTGTGGGATTGTAGCTCCACATTATGTAATAACAGTGCAATATGTAATAATGTAATAAATTTTCACCTCATTATGTAATATCACTGCATTTTGTAATAAAATTCTTGAACGAATTTTGTAATGCTGCATTTTGTAATAACTTATTACGTATTGCAACAGTTATTGCAAAATATAAGTGTTTTTTTTTAAGAAAATGCAATAATTTGGTGCATTATGTAATTAACCATCGAAAAACCATTGAAATTAGAAAAGCACTTGGAGAGTGCAGACCTCCGCCAAGGCAGATCAGTGCCTCCCCCACCCCCCACCAAAATTTAATCATTTGTTCTTTGTGCCAGTATCAACATTTCCTGAAATTTTCATCCAAATCCGTCAATAACTTTTTGAGTTATCGTGCACACAGACAGACAGACAGGCAAACCAACACCGGCTAAAACATAACCTCCTCTGCGGAGGTAATTAATGCCTTAAGTGGAAAAACCATCATACTAGCAGAGCAACATTAGGCATTCCAGCTTAAATAGAATGCATTAAAAAAAAAAAAAAAAAAACTTGGTCAAATGTTTCTTTGGTCAAACCTAATTCACATGTAACTGTGTATTCATTATAATTAGGAATGTGTTTGCAAACTAGAGACAAAAGCTGCACTAATTAAGTATTACTGACAAGAAACTTACTGGTACACTTACATTTCTGAAATTATTACAAAATGCAGCAAAGTTTATTACGAAATCCGTTAAAGTTTTTTTTTTTTTTTTATTAGTAATTTCTGACAGATAGAAATAATACACATACACACACAGACAAGGCTGGGGTGGGGGGTGGGGGGTTACAGAGCATTATATTAGTACAATTTGTTACACAAAAAAGAACAGGACCATCAAATTAACATATATTTTTTAAGCAAACAAGATTTGACAGTGGCCCATGGCCCTGGTGTTCATATTCACTGGTAGAGTTCCAAAAAAGTGAGGCCTGTTCCATAGAAGGAGGTCCAGAAAGTCCCTGTACTAGCTGTCTGTACTAATACTGTTGTGTTTGAGTTCCAACCAGTTCCAAAGATTTTATTACAAATGGGGTGAAAGATTATTACATTATTACATACTGCACTGTTATTACATGATGCGGCACTACAGAGATATCGTAAATTGAGCTGGACGCGGAGCACAGGGTTTCTATCGGTCCGGTCTTGATTTGATCACTACTTTGATTTGATCACTACCAACCTGCTCACTCAAATTTATTCCTTACTTACATCTTACCTGTGAAAGGTGATTCCACCAGATCTTGTGTTTATGTTCCACTCGTTAGAACAGCCATAAGCACCACAGAAGTCCGGCATCATTTACGGTTGTCAGGAGATTGTCTGTTGGAAACATTACATAGAATTTGGATTTGGGTAGTAAAACCGACATTTGTTTTAAAACGCTAAAGCATCCAGTATCGTACCTACATGTTTGATGTTTTCAACAAATCAAACCGTTTGGAAATCAGCCAAAATATCAGCATTAACCAGCGGCACATTCAGAGGATAGCATGGGGGCTAACTTCGGACGCTAGCATTACCAAGGATGCTGAACTCATTAAAAATTCAACATCAGCAAACTGAAAACTCAACAGAATTATTATAGGATGAGTCAGATATTACAAACAACAAGTTACAGGAGTCTGGCCTTCTTGAAGTCATGAATGAACTTTAATGAACTTTTATTGGCAGAGCTCAGCTCAGGGATCACACATCACCTTGGAGACCTGAGTTCCTCGGTAAAGACAAAACTGAGGAATCTGGGTGTCATCTTTGACCAGGACATGTCTTTAGAATTCTACTCCAAACACCTAGTCAAAAACTGTTTCTTCCACCTACGCAACATCTCCAAACTCAGATCTATGGTGTCCACAAATGAGCTCAAGATGATCGTTCACGCTTTTGTATCTTCTGGCTTAGACTACTGCAACAGCCTGTTTACATGCTTAAACAAGAAGGAGCTGGCCCGTCTACAGTTTGTCCAGAACTCTGCTGCCAGGCTCCTGACCCGCACAAACAGGAGAACCCACATCACTCCCATTCTTAAATCTCTCCACTGGCTCCCTGTTCTATATCGTCTTCATTTCAAAATTCTTGTGCTAACTTTCCGGGCCCTACATGGCCAGGCCCCTGCATACATTGCTTCCCTGATCCAGCCCTACAGCTCGACTCGTAGCTTGAGGTCTTCAGGACAGTACCTGCTGATGGTTCCACGGACCTGTTTTAGCACACGCGGTGACAGGTCTTTTAAAGCTGTGGCACCACGTCTATGGAATGACCTGCCTCTACACCTACGGTCCATGGACTCTGTAGAGAGCTTTAAGAAACACCTCAAAACCCTCCTGTTCAAAAAGGCTTTTTAGTCTCCCACCTGACCCAGGACCACCACAAACTGATTACACTCTATGTATTCATCATAACGTACTCCATGTGTCATATCCCCCCCCCCCCAGTCTCTCTATATCTCTATCGCTCTCTCTTTTCTCCTCCTTTACTCTCTCTCTCTCTCTTTAACCCCAACTGGTCAAGGCAGACAGCCATCCTTCAGGAGTCTGGGTCTGCTCGAGGTTTCTGCCTGTTAAAGGGAAGTTTTTCCTCGCCACTGTCACCAATCACAAGTGTTTGCCCCTGAAGGATTCTGTTGGGTCTCTGTAAACTTAATTTGATTCTGATTTGAATTGATAAAGCACTTTGTGACTCTGTCTGTGAAAAGTGCTCTATAAATAAAATTTACTTTACTTACTTACTTTACTAAAAATTCAACAATTAAAAAAAATTCAACTATAAAAAAAAAAAAAATCAAATTATGAAATACAACCATTCAAAAAAAATTATTGCAAAATACAACCTTTCAACCTAAATTATTGCGAAATACAACCTTTCAAACTAAATTATTGCAAAATACATCCTTTCAATCTCCGATGGCACACATTTGCTTCGAAACAATTATAGAAAACATCAAAAGTATACAAACCCCCCCACAAAATAACAAGGCGTGGCATTACAGAGAGGGAGAGACATTTGGCATATCGAGGGTGAGATGCCATGATTACTAAAGCAAAAACCCTATTGAGACAACTCCAAACCTCTACACTACAACCACAACTGTGCCATGTAAATCATATGGAGCAGTTCAGATTCAAAATGTATCCAATAACATGACAAAAACAATAAAAAAAAAAAAAAGTAAATAAAAAACATCATAGTTTACTGAACGGAGATTGTATTTATATATAAAATCCACTCTCTTTTCATTGCACAGGAAAACTTCAGTGACTGTCATTGAGGTGATCTGCACATTTCAGTTCCATCTATAAGTTTTTTTCTATGACTACAGAAGCCAAGGCTGCGAGTCACCTCTGCCCAGTCATACTCCTGGTATAAGTTTCTATGCTCCTGAGGACAGAAAATGACCGCTCGACCAGATAGCTAGTGTCAGGGTTGGCTGACCTCTCCTCATGATGTCCAGCTTTTCTGGAAAACTTTGCCTTGAAAATTGATTTTTAAGTATGTCTGAGATCAAATCATTTTCCTCTCCACCATCAACCATTGTGGGCGAAAAAAAATTCTACCTCAGATATGTTAATAAATCACTTCAATTTAATTAGCTTTATTGGCCTGAATCAAAAAGGAAAAAAGTCCCAATGTTATACAGTATAAGTTACATGGGCCGTTACTTGGGCCAGCACCACTGATTATGAAGAATGAAGGCTGATTAGATTAGCCCTGGCAACACACAGAGACTGAAATCTGATTGGACAAAATATATGACATTCACATACATGTACTGGAAGCAGTACAGCCAAGAGAGAAGCTAAGAAATGAAGAGAATCGTCTACAGGAAAAAAAATTCATACAGTTTCATTGAACTAATATTATAATTTAGGTTGAATCCAACACAACTTTGAGGTGCACACATTTGTGTTGTTCCTTTATTGGCAGTTGTTGTAGATGTGATTTTTTCCACTTTTATCTAATTGAGCCCTCTGTGTTGCCTTGCTCAACAGTTCCTCATCTTGGCTAGGGAAGGTGGGGAGAAATAGAAGTAATGGCTCTACTGCAGAGATAAAGGGGAGCAGAGCTCTACCTGGTTCCTATGGAAAACCACTGAGGTAGGTCCTTTTCAAAACTGAATGTGGTTTCTTGTGAATCAGTATAAGTTCTGTCCTATGTCCAGCAGAAGCTTGCTAAAATTATTATTATTATTATTATTATTATTATTGTTATTATTGTTATTATTATTATTATTATTATTATTATTATTATTATTATTATTAATAATAATAATAATAATTATTATTATTATTATTATTATTATTATTATTAATAATAATAATAATAATAATAATAATAATAATAATAATAATAATAGGGTTCATGTTTCTATCACCAGTGGTTTTGAAGTTTCCTGTGCTGGAATGGATGACAGTTCATTTTCAGTATAGTCAGCTCTGTCATCAGACTGAGGATGAGCAGAAAAAGAAAAGCACAATGAGTGAAAAACTAAATTCTGAAGATACTATGTTCACAACTATGGTCATGAGCTCAGTTCTAAATTGTCCTCTGAATCAGCAAGAACTGGTTTGTGTTGATAGATGTTGTTATGCGCTGGTGTATGTGTGTTTTTAATGATACACCTAATTTTATAAAAAATAGTATAAGTTCCCTAACTCCTGACAGTAAAGAGATCCTTTAAAAAATCTAGAATCCGCATCCACATTTGGACCATCTTCTAGGACGACTGACACATGGTTAGACCTACCTTGTGTAACATTTTCAAGCTGAAATGTGTTGTAATTTTCAAGTTAGAGGCGCAGATAGACAGATGAACATACATATAGAATCACAGAGAGACTAGATTGCAATATCACAGTGTGGGTGAGGATAATAACAGTCATACCAATAAAACCTTTTATGTGTCTTGTCAGCCGACATTATGTAATCTTACATATATTAATTTAAGTACGTAATAGAACCAGTTTGAAGTTTCTGTCTTCAAAAAGTAATGTTACCCTTCAAGATAAATGTATTCAAAAGCATGACAGGAGAAATTAAATAAAAGTGGAGGGGTAAAAGAATGTTTCGCTTTGTACTGTGAAAATGAGACGGCGGAGTGCGATCAAAGGGATGGAGGTAGATTTGGACGTAAAGAGAAGCTGAGGCCTGAATTCAAACAGGGTCATTGGTGAGAGATGAGCCGTGGAGGCTGAAAATACTTAGCTCTAATTCTGGAGCTGCTCCTCGGAGACTGAATGGTAGCGCTGGAGGAGACACACTGCAAATACACACACAAAAAACAGCCACATTTGTGCCACATTTGTGCATGCATACCTACACACTGATGTATACAGAATCTCAGTGTTGTTCATTTGGATGCCCCCCCCCTTTCTGTCCCTCACACATAATACACACAGCAGTTTGATGAGGAGCAACTGATTGGTTCTGATTTTGGCCAGTGGGGAAGAAACCTGCCTGATTATTTAATAGGCCTCAGAATGGACCTCATACAGAGCTGTGAGTGTGTTCAGGTACATTCACTCCATAGCATTATCAGTAGGATGGAAACCAGCCCAGCCCTGGGTAGTTGTCCTAAATGTGTCAGTAGTTTTTCTCTAACTCACACAGGGGCTCTTTGAACAGATCCTCTATCTCCATGGTTCCGCTGGTATTCTCCGTCTGGGAACGCATCCACCTGGAAAACAGATGGAATGTACGCAGAGGATGGACAGAACACTGCATCCGTATCCATCTGTGTCTTTAACGTTACTTGCAGTCAGCGTTACTTTTATCACCATCATTTATTTCGTTACATCTCCACACTCTTCACACTCCACACACATTATTCCTCCTCCTCGTACCTGCTGCACTTAACTGTGAATGTCACGCTGCAGTAAGTGGTATCAGTGCAGTTGTATTGGATTACTTTTATGAGAAGGAGTACAATCAATCAATCAAATTCAATCAAATGTTATTTATATAGCACCAAATCAGAACAAAAGTTATCTCATGACGCTTTACATATCGAGTTGGTCGAAACCAGACTCTAAGCCAATTTACAGAAACCAACAGAATCCTCCAGGAGCAAACACTTGTGACTGGTGACAGTGGCGAGGGAAAAAAAAAAAGTACAAGTACACACACTGAGTATCGGAGCTGATGCCTGATACTGGTATCGGATCAGTGCATCACTATCAGAAATAGAGCCTCAATGCCACTTCTGAGGGGTGTTCCACAGAGCAGGTTCAACAAACTCCGAGCCTAATCCTAAACTCTGAGTTGACTTACTCTGAGCTGAGAACCTCTAAGTATCCAGTTCCAGAACGGCAGCTTTGAATTAGTTCAATCGAATCTGAGTATGCTTACACAGAGTTAGGCGTGGTGCATGAACCACAATAAAAAGCATCATCAATGGAGCCCTAATACCTCGGACTTCATCATGGCACCCATAGACAACAAGCCTGCCAGTTACTTTCACTGCACCGAACAAGAGATCCTAATACAAGTGTACGGGGAATATGAAGCAGTATTCAGTAGAAAAGGTGACATTGCTACTGCTGCTAAGGAGAAAAAAGCATCACGGGGGAAAACTGAAACCCGAGTCTATGTGTAAATTGGAATGCACTAGTCCACTGACATCATATTTGACTTAATCAAAGCTATAGCATGTAGGTTAAAACATTGTCGGATTGAATAAAAGCGGTGTATAGAATAAAATGTGAGTTGTATTTAGGTCCAATCCCACTGGAGAAAGATACACATGGAGGCAAATGAAGATGAAATATAAAACCATCATTCAGAAAGGTAGAGGGAATGGCATTATTATTATTGGCTCCTGTATATTGTGATGCATACTGTCATTTTCAAGACAGTAGTGATGATACCTGGATGTTGAAGCTGTGGAAATACTTCCTATTAACATAGTCCCCTTGGTTTTGTGCAGCAGCAGGAATAGGAATGTGTGCTCCATTTACTCAACCGATTACATTTGGAAGGATTTTATTTTAAATATAATTTAGTATTTAATATAGTGTAAGATTGATGTGACAATGATCAACTTTATTTCGAACATGAGTAGGAATAAAATATAAAGGTGAACAAAAGGCAAAAACAAATTACAAACTTAAACAGAAAATGCCAAAATATTTAAGGTATTAACCAAATAAAGAAAAAAAAAAAGTCACACTGTACAGCTGTTTCATTGTGGCTCTTTAACAACACCTCATGTCTGAAATGGAATAGGAAGAAGCCAACTTATATTGTCCTACTACTAATAGATAGAAATAGATAATAGTTATTCATCAGGAAATAATCGCACATATATTCAAGGTTTGGAAATCCTCTCTCGATGCATATTAACGATGCTTCTAACTCTATGGCAGGGGTGTCCAATCCTGGTCCTTGAGAGCTGGTTTCCTGCCTGTTTTAGATGTATCCTTCTTTCAACACACCTGATTCCAATGATAACTCTATCATTAAGCTCTGCAGAAGCCTGATAACGACCTTCAGGTGTGCTGGAAGAGGGAAACATCTAAAATATGCAGGATGCCAGTCCTCGAGGACCAGGATTGGACACCCCTGGTTTAAAATAACCCGTCTTTGTGTAAATTGATATTATGAAATAGGGTCCAAACACCAATAATTGTGGATATGGAAAACCAGTATGTGTGTAAACCTAAGGTAAAGTCATGTAATGTCACTTTTTTAATTTTTTTTATTTTATGCTCCAGTCCCCCATGACCGTACAGAAGAATAATTGATTACAGAAAATAAATGAATGAATAAACTATAAATTCTTACTCTTTACCACCAACGACAATTGCAACTCAACACACAGGCTTATTCAATTTGCTCTTCCAAACACCCCAGGCTCTATCATTGTGAGTCAGTGGTGCACAGCATAAGAGTACAGGGTGTGGCAAGTGATTTGTGGTAATTTTTTGGCCTGAGGTGCATAGCGTAACTGCAGCAGAGTTGCAAACAGCATGGAATTACTCAGAATACATTAATAGCTGGTGCAATGATGATGACCAGTCGTTACCAGCCCTTTTACTTTGCTCAAATGACAAAGTGATGTCCTGGAGGAGGATGTACACAAGTATCAACACACTTTAAATTAATTGTCTTTAATTCCATTTATTTACATCTGGTCACAGCAGATATTTAGCATCATAAATCGTACTGTTTTAATGTAACAATAGGACTAATGCTCAGGCAACCCGTAAAATGTGTTTTTCCAACCTTCTACCAGTGAAAATGCACTGGAATGGCAGTCAAACCGGTGACTTCCCACTCGTGAACTCGTACTAGATCGATGTACTCCCAGTTCCATCCTTTGAGGTCACATAGCCCGTGAAACAACAATGGTGGCCCCATGGACATGGTATTTATGCAAATTGTTTATTAAAACAAGGTATTTCTCTAACATTATTTATTCGCAAATGTTCTGCATAATCAGCAGCTACTCTATCGTTAGCTAGTTTTCAGTCCATTGAGCGCAAGAATAAATTAATACCAAATATGTATCCAAATATATAAATAACATAACATAAAATGTATTACAGCTTCTCTTAACTTATTCACCACTTTTCCTCCTCTGTTTCCCTCAAATAAATAAGGAGTAAGCACCTCTGGCGATAGAAATGACTGTAAATGAGCATAAGCCCAGTATGGTCCGCCATGCTGGTTTGTTTACATCTCGCTACCACAATTCCTTGCCCTCAGGCAGTTTGGCGTGACTTGCCTGGAATGCTACAAAGTCGTGAGTTGTGGCTTATAGTCGTGACTTATGGGCTCAAAAACCTGCTTGGAACGCAGCATAATACTCCCTGTGTAAATACAGTCTCTTCCTGCCGTCTTGTTTCATCTTAATTTCAACAAAACAAATCCATTTGTCAGTTTGGGAGGTGAAGGGAGTGAAATGAGTCACTCTTTTACTTTTTTGTATTTGTCATCCATAGTGTTCATTTTGATAGCATTTATTTTAAATATATAGTCTTAGTCATAGTCTTTTGACTAACATGAGACTTAAGTTTGTTGGTCAGTTTGACTATTTAATTTAACACTTTCAGTGCCATGGGCCGATTAAATCGGCTTTACGAAAACAACCTGTAAAGTGCCACGGGCCGATCAGATCGGCTTTGGAGAACACGCCACATTTGTGTACAAACAAACCATCCACCCCCATTTCTTTCTCACATTTCGATGACGTTCTTTCTGTGTCCCCCTTTTGAGACCAAGCAGACGGGAATTTGAGGTCACGCGACCGAATAATATTTTTATATCTTTTTAATGTTTCTTATTCTCCGGTGTTTCATCAGAGGGAGCCCTCCATGCCGGGGGGCGGCTGTGGACTCCGGGGGCTGTGGCGCCTTCTCTCACTGGGGTCCGCTCCTTTCTGGTGGGTGGGGGTCCCAGTTGGCCCTCTCCCACTAGTTGGGATGCGGGGCTGTGTTGCTGGTGCCTGGTCGCCGGGGTCGGCGGCTGCATCCTGGTGCGGACGGCTCCCTGAGACAGCACCTCCTAAATTGATGTTTTACTTTTACTTGTACATTTTTGTTCTGGTCTACCCGTGCTCAGTCAGTCTTCTTAAGTATGTGTGAGCTTGTGGGTTTGCATGTATATGTGTGTGTGTGTGTGTGTGTGTGTGTGTGTGCGGGTGGGTGTGGGTGGGGGGCGGTACTGATTTTTAAACTGATATGTAAAACACTTTGTGCTACAGTTTTTAATGTATGAAAAGTGCTATATAAATAAAGATTATTATTATTATTATTATTATTATTATAAATTATGCAAATTACGATCAATAATGAATCGGCTGCGTCCGGTGCGTTTTGAATCTAATCGGCAATCGGTCGGATGTTACCGAGCGGTTTCCTGCAGGATTCTTCAACTATTATAAAACGACGGCGAAATACTGAAAAACGGCCAAATTCTGTGGCACTTTTAAGGCTTATTTAGCCCCTTAACTGTCTGGCACTTAAAGAGTTTAAAGGTGTGGGAGACTTTCGTGACCAATTTTTGTTAGGACAGATAGTACGAGTACTGGACCCAGATGCAAGACCCTCAGACAGGAGTACAATTAAAGGGATTTATTAGAAATAGTCAGAGTACCAGGTTCACACAGAGTGGTAATGAATATATCTTCAGCTGGACTGAGATGGGGAGTCGTCTCGGCTTCGGATCTTAAAGTGAACCACGTTACGGCCCAGATCGGGGCACACGAGGGGAACCCGACTAGGAGAGAGCAAAGGAGAATCAGAGGGCCAGACCAGGTCATACACGGGCCGACACATCAGACAGGCAAACGTACATAGGTCAGGCAGGCTCACGTACCAGTAGTCCAGGCAGGGGTCAAAACCAGGAAAAGGCACCAAGGCGGAGGAACAGACAGGGGTCAGGCGTATTCTCAGGTGTGATGGACAAACCAGGTCGAAGACAGACGAGCAGGCAGACGAGGAACAGGCAGAGTCGGTGGTCGATGGGCAAAACGGGTCACAACAGGTAGGCAGGATCAAAAAACACTGGTAAGTTATCACACCGAGGGTTGAAAACGAACTGGCAACGGACAGGGGAAAACACAGGGTTTAAATACACAAGAGGGCGGGAAGACAATTGGACACAGGTGAGACAATCAGGGAGGAGTCAGGTAATCAGGGAAAAGGTGAACACAAGAGGAAGTAAAGACACCAGACAAAGGACACATGAGGGAAACTTAACAAAATAAAACAGGAAACGACACACAAGACAGACGAAACAAGTAAAAGTCCGGGGACTGATGTGACAAATTTTTCATCAAATCTGTAAACCTCAGTCACAGCCTATGATCACAAATATCGTAAGTCTTCTGTGATAACTCACCTGAATTGCTTGCCATTACGGTGAACAGTTTCTTAGTGCCATCCACCAGAAACAAACCATGTGTTACAAACAGACCCGGAGGGAACTCGGGCATCTTCGGAATTTTGTTGCGACGTGCATTGTGGGAAACAGAGGTTTGCGCAGCCACCTAACAGCGGCAGCTGCTACAGACATGATTCTCCCTTCCCTCTATGCATATTCCTCCAGCCGTTTTCCGCGTTTAGATGTTTCTGCATCGTGTTTGTTTTCATCCATACAATATCATATGGTTACAGTGGCGCCGCCGCAAGCCAGGTGGCTGTAAGTTGCAGTCTCTTCTTATGCACATGTTAATGCGGGAACATCATTCACTTGTATTGAAAAAAGAACTTGAAAAAAGAATTTGTAAAAAGGTTGCGGGCTCATTGTGCTTATTATTCAACCTGTAGCCTGAACAAAGTTAATTCAAATAAATGTTTTTTTGAGCAGAATTCATGGTGGAGTTTATGAAAATGTGGAATAGTTGAGGTATTTTAACTTGAAAGCTGTGAAACTGTGATCTAAAATGTCTCCTTTTGTGTGTAGTTTTCTTGCATTTATAGTGTAAAATCACTATTTTGGTTTAACTTGAGGTACTAAATAACACAACTCGTGATTCAGATCAATGAACTTTGAGAACTTAAAAACAATGTTGAGACAACTGTTCGTATTGTCAATAAACTTGATGAACTTTAATTTCTGAGTTAAAACAAAGACAGTTTTCAAGTTGAGTTTACTTGCTTTATCAAAGCAGCAGATTAACTTTGTTAAATGGACGTCAAATGTTTTACAGAGTATTAGTAATGTTGATTTTAACTAATTTAGACTAAATAGGCTCTGATTCCTGAATGTAAAAGGTTAAAATATCTCTTTTTGGAAGACATTATTTTTCCTTTCTGGCCATATTAAAGGTTATCTGCCTTTAATCTGTCCTATTGTAATGTCACCACAGCACAAACATTCTTATTTTCAGGTGATTATACACTAATGAAAACCTTATTATGAATATTGCATTCAGTTTCTACAAATGGATCCATTTACATATCATGAATTGCATATTTCATGAGCATTACACGCTGCTGTGCCACAATTAGGCAGATACATGAAGGCAAATGGAAAATACAGCATTTGAACAGGATTGTGGGGAAAAAGTCAGCATCACACCAATAATAGAATTACAAGTACAAAGCCTAATTTCTATGAAATAACAGGAATAAATGGAATTCATTCTCTTATCAACCATGTGTTGTCTTCATAGGATACACAAGCTAAAATTAAATCAGATTTAACAAGTAACTCTTTTAAACTTTTTGCACGTAGTGTATTTGGGTTGGTAGTGGAGGTTCAGTGACTGGAAACACCAGAGATTGTTTCCTCATAACTGAGATTCAATCACACTAGTTTTTAGCAGAATATCTCTATACACTAGAGTGTAAAAACAAACATACACTCTAAGAAATGATTCATGGGGTTAGTAAGATATGCTTAAAATCCAGAGCTTGTTTTGCTTAAAAAATTAAGTTTGTTACATGTACACATTGTAATCAGTTAATAAGTTATTTTATTAAGTTGGTCAAAATGAAAAATAAGGGTAACAGTCTTAACTTAGTAACATATCGATTTTGAACAGACATTTCTGCCTTTAATTTAACATATTAGTATATTAAGTTAGTACAACTTAAAAATCTTGTAAGCTTCCTCTAAAAGCTGAGTACAAAGCTGACGTATCTGGACATGTTTTACTGACAGACCATGCCCACCACAAGAAATGGAGGGAAGCACAGAAAAAGAAGGGAGAAACACAATTTTGGACAGAACTTTACTAAACTTTAAGGCTTGATAGAATTTAGCTCTGTTTCTGCAACAGTAGTTTTAATTATTCAAGGACTGAATAATACACATTTTGCTCCTTTCTAATTTAAAATTGTAGTATATATTGTGGTGTGTTTGCCGCATTGCATTGTGGGTATTGGGTATGTTGTTGAAAATGTGTTATTTTATGTGCAGGTGTTCAGCAGGGTTGTGGTGTTGGTGTTAATTTTGAGTTAATGTGTGCATGCTCATGTTTATTGGCCTTTTTGTGTTTATTATATTTTTATAGAACTGCACCATGAGTCAGAGCCATAGGCCAAACGATGCCTTTCCTGTTTATTGACAACTGCAGTTATATTGTTCTATGAAACTTGTCACTGTTAGACTACATATAATTATTTGTTCTTATTAGAATGGGGACAACAGTATTGTGTACAATTGAGACATTAATATGCAGACTGATACAGTAATTGGGATGTATAGAGAACTAATAAGCAGTATGATCATATAACTGGAATTTATATGTGGAATTTGTTCTGATGTACAGAAATGAGTTAGACCAACTCAAAAAATTAAGGTAAGTACTTCTGTGGACATTTTTGAGTAGAATAAAAGTAAAACAATAAGTTAGTATAACTAAATGGAGTAGTTTTTACACAATTAAACTTAAGTTGGTTCAATTTAATTAAGCTTATAGAGTAAAAAGCAAATCATGTTGTTTGTACTTAAGTAATAGAGTTTACCGAACTAGAGAAAGTCTTGTGGCATTTAAGCAATTATGGCCAAGTTGAAATAACTTTAAAAGATTAATGGAACTTGTCACATCATTTTTTTTATATTGAGCAAACTTATCATTTTTTAGAGTGTAAATGCTCAGACAAATCCTAGTTTCTGTTGGATCTTGGACTCTCTGGCCCTTCAGATAGTACTGGAACCAGTGGATGTGGAGGCTCAGTCTGTTATGAAGCTGAACATCATCAAAGCAAAGTTAACTTAGAAGTACTGTTTTGGGTTGCTGAGGTGTATTCCTTTTACCTACTAGATGTAGATTTTACCACAGTGCTGTGTCTGTTGTCTTGTGTCTTGGTGACTTGTATATCTATGTGATCTGTTTTATCCCATGAATCTGCTATGGTCATTATTGTTGTAATCATAGTTGTTCGTTCAGAGCAGCAATACTTTGAAATCTTTAATTAATCTCTAAGATTATTGTCCTAAAACATCCTTTAGGTTGTGGTCCAAATGTTGAGAAAAACATTCACTAAACACATATTCATATTGGTAAGGACAGGCGATAAGATGCAAACTGATTACACATTTTAACAATATAAAATTTATCTTAAATAACAACATTTTCACTCCTAATAAGCACAACATGCCTACATTTTGGCATTTTTTTCAGACAGATATTCTGCTTTTTAAGGGGAGAAAAAGTTTAACAAGTATTCTTTTAACACAAGACAATTTTGTTGTATATTAGCTGGCAGTCGTTTTTTTTTTTTTTTTTTTTTTTTCCTCATTCAAAGAAGACAAGAGTCCACATCGACATGACATTATAATCATATTTTAATATTCAGTTAAATCTAAATAATTCCCAGTGCCTCCTGTCCTTCCCCCCAGTCTCCTCCTGTCACTGCCTCGTCTCTCCTGCTCAGTTCGGTCGGAGCTCGCTGTTGCTGCATCACACATCGCATGGCCTCGACTTTTTGCAGAGACACAAACTGGGTAAGAATAGCGGTGCCTTGACCTTACAACTGTTTAAGCAAATCTTTGTCCGTCCCCACATAGTTGGCTGGTTAGTGTAGCCAGTGCCCAGTACTAGCGCTGTGTTGGGTGATTAGCTGTTGCAAGCGGAGAGGTCACAGATCGAGGTCACGGCCACGGCCCGGCCTGATACTAATCCGTGCATTTGATAATGTGAGGAGAGATGGGGGGGCGAACCCAGGCAAAACTGGACGAAAATCCTCTGCTATTTATTTGCGTGAAAAGCTTGTTGAGTACCGCGTATATTTCCAGAATCACAAATCTTAATAGCCTATTAATCCAAACTGTGTCTAAAACTGCATGTTGTTGTCGTGTCAGGCTGAATAGAGGCAGTGTAATTTCTGGGGAATCGACGAGAGGAGCAGATCAGAGGTGAGCACCCAGAACACTAGGCTTCATGTTACATTGGCATTTGATTAGAGTATTACACATAATATTAAAGTTAAACCCAATCCCCTTTTTTGGAAATTATTGGGATATAAAGTTTCAGATTATTAAATTATTATCAAAGTCGTGTTTGTCATTATATAAGTTACACAAGCATGAAAAAAAATCTGTATGTCTCCAATATTCATTGTAGTGCACAATTTGATGTTTCTTATTCATCAGTTGCAGGAAAATGGCAAGAAAGGAAAGAGTAAGTCAAGAAATGGCCACCACGTAGGTTGTTCCTTTAGGGAGTTTACTGTAATAGTTCTCATTACACAGAAAGTACTAGACCTTATGCACAGTTGTGTCAGTGTGCAGTCCTAGATTGGTTCTATGATATTGGTTTTGTTCAGGTTGATAGAGGTTGCTTCAGTAAATTAGTGAAGTCATGGTTATGTGACTCAGTTTTTGGCTTTGTAGATTTTTACACGGTGGGTGGTTCATAATCCTCCTCTAGTCATTTTTCTTGGTCCTGGACTTCTACGGCCTGTGCTCATGTACTTTACAAGTAGAATGTTTTTTGTTTGTTTTTTTCTAGTTATTTGGTGTGAAAAGTGTAAGGCCACTTGCAGTAGCAGTACATTGTTTTGTAGAATGCTAACATATGTGTAATACTGAAATAAACAGTGATTGCAAGTATTGCGGACCAATATCTTATGAAAACGGTGCAGATCAGGATGTTGGGAGGGGGGTGCCCTTTTTCGTTTGGCTGAGGTAGCATGCCCCTCTGAAATCTCTGTGCACGCCACTGTATATTAGAATTATGACTTATTATATGACTGCTTGCTGTTTTTGGTTGCAGATGAATGACTGGGTAATTGAAAAGCTGATAACAGAAGATTCATAGTGATTGCTTCCGTTCAAGGCTGCACTTTCTTAAGTTTGGAAAAAAGGAGATCAAATGTCACAGACTCTGTTACTTTTTGTGGATCTGCATCCAAATTTGAGATCTCCTAGCCTTTTCTTGTGTCTTTGCAGAAGTACTGACACAGATTATGTGAGTCCTGCAAACAACATGGACATAAGCATAAACACCCAATTAAAAGCAATATGTGAGATGTTCTGGTATCCATACTGTACACCTGTGTGAAAGTGATAGAATGTTACCACCCACAACACCTGAGAATGAGCCAGTCACTGTGAGATGTTCAACAAGCCACAGATGCAAGTCCATTAATATAAGCACTCTGCCTTAAATAATGGGAAGACACTTCATACAAATTCTAACTCTACTGCATAATTTTTGAAATAACGCTATTTTTTCAACTTCAGATTACCTTGCTTGGTGTGTCCTGTAAAGTTAGATTTATTGTCTTTGTGTTATGTAATATATTTCCTCCTGTAAAGTTGCATACAGTAGTTGTGCTTTGAACACAAAAAATAACAATAGTGTAGTCTGGGAAAATGAAATGAATATCATCGAATGAAGGTCTTTGGAAGTATAGCAAAACATGTATTTTCCTGCCAGCATTTGCACGTGTGTGTTTTTCTCTGTGCCAACATCAAATGAGTTTTTCAATATCAGTGTGTTTTCATCAGTCCCACACTGACAAGCTCTATTAAAACACCCTTGGACATCATTCTCATCACAGTTTGACAGGAGTAATTCCCATTGCAAGTAGGATGGTAAACTGGAGAGTGGACAGCAGCCAACACGCTTACATTTGAATTTATTTGTATTCTGTTTGATTGATTTCTATATTTGTCTTGTATGAACATGCAACGTCTTAGATTCAAATGGAAAAATGAAAAAATGTACAGGATATGTGAATCTTTTACAGCTTTTATTCTTGTTAAGTTTACTGTGTGATGGATGAACTAAGAGATTGTCTTTACTCTCTGTCGAAGTTGGTAATGTTGGGAAGACACATTAAAGTTATTTTTTCCTTAATATGAATCATGTGAATATAACATCAAGCAAATCTGAAGCCTGAGGGAAAAAAAATTAGGACAAAAATGTAAAAATGTGTTTCCATAGCTGGTGAAGATTAGATTAGATAGAACTTTATTGATCCTTTGGGCAAAACAGATTAACAGTTGCATAAATCTTACAAAGATAATTTATACAACTTTAAAACGCTGTATAATAGTCTTATATTAGACTAGTATGTGCATCTGCAAATGCCGATTGTAGCGGTGGTAGTTTTTATGCTGGGGAGAGCAGACTTTTGGGAAAAGATGTGAGTCTATATTTTATAAGTAGTGACATAAAATTGTTTGGTAAATCATTCTTTAAAATGTAAATGGCAATTAATATATAGTATTAATACCAGTATTAATACCGGTATTAATATATAGTATTAATACTGGTATTAATACCAGTATTAATATACAGAATTAATACCAGTATTAAAACCGAAAAAGTCAGAAGGATTGTGAGGCCCGCTTTCCCTGTCTGTATTCTGCCAGTAGCATATGCTTGTCTCAAAGATTAAGCCATGCAGGTCTAAGTACACATGACCGGTACAGTGAAACTGCGAATGGCTCATTAAATCAGTTATGGTTTAATGAGCCATATATATAGTATTACTTCTGGTATTAATATTCAGTATTAATACCAGTATTAATACCGGTATTAATACCAGTATTAATACCAGTATTAATATACAGTATTAATATCAGTATTAATACCCAGGTGCACCTGCAGAATGAAATTGTGAGGTACACAGTAAGTGCATGGATGGGGGATGGGGGGTGAATAGTTCATAAGATGGGGGGCAGACAGAGGTCTGTGACTGTCGTAGCTGGCGGGGGGGTGGGGGGAGTTGTAAGCAGTCCATCCTTGTCAGAGCAGGGGGGGATAGCAGTCCATAATGGGGGGGGGGGGGGGGGGGTTGATTGTCAAAGTGAAAGTGAAACTGACATGCTTTGCTATTCCTCTAAAAAGCTAATACATCGGTTACATATGACAATTTGATTAATTGGTGATACGCTATGATCGGCTTCCAACTTTTCTAGAAATGGGTTTGGTTTTATGTGACACCATTCATTCCAGATTCAGTTGCAAACATAAAACATGTTTAATCAAATTCTCTGTGGGAAAATGTTTGAGTGGTGACAGGATCTTAAGCCTTAATGTCCTAATCTTTCCAATCTGTCTGTCAAATTTACACTAACTGACCCCGACTGGTGGAGACATGATGCCCAATCACTTTCAGGCCCAAATCACACTCATAATCGGCTTGACAATCACTTATCTGTGGGCCTGCGATTAGTTCTCAAGAGCAACTTTTTCAAAGTGCAGAATGTTAGAATGGAGATCTCATCACTAAGGCCTTGCATCTTGCTGTATCCGGCCATTTGTGTGGGCTGCAATCTGTCCTGTACTTAAACATACTGCCTGAAGGAATCAATCTCCCTGTAAGTCGATTCAAATTACAGCAGTCCCTGCATGTAGTACGTGTGCATCATTATGTATGTGCATGCTTATTACTGGTGCCATATGTTCAACCAAGCATTCTCCCTGTGAGAGTGAAGGAGCATGCCATCATTCGTAGGCTTGATCAATGCAGACATTTGTAGTTGCATAGAAATTGTTTGCTCCTTTTCATCCATCTGTATGCACAACATGTAGTTTTAAACATGTTCAAAGCAACAGTTAGTGCAGCTGTCAATCCCGTGACCCATACCTTGTAATCAGTTTTAATCACTGAAAACCTTGTGTCTGTTAAATCTCTGCTTCACAGGAAAATAAAGTTGAGTGACATTCCACATATCATTTCCAATGTCTAACCTAAAGGTCTATGTTGTCTATTTTAACCAAGCTTGTTCATAACATCAAACCCCAAAGCAAAGGGCCAAGACCTCAGCCCCTCAAATAAAACCAAACCTGAAGTATCTTAAAGTTTACAATCACTGACGATCACTGGGCATGGATCCAAAAAGCCCTGACCCCCACCGACCTACGTTGAACTTTTCTCATGTTTTCTCATGTTTTCTTGCTACTTGTATTATTTGGGCAGATGTGGTGTATGATATTCTGTTCATGCTTTCTTTTCTTATATTTAATAGGTTCATATATTTAATATTTAATATATTTTTTCTCTCTCTCTCTTCTGCCCAGTTTACTCAGTTGTGGTTGTAGTTATTGTTACCATTATAATTACCACCATGGTTGTTACTGTTTGTATTGTTGATACTTTCTTGTGAGGGTCTTCACCACCTTCTTCTTTCTTGCTCTCTCCCCTTCACACCCCCCCCCCCCCCCCATCTCAGGTCCGGCATCAAAATGTGGTTCAACAAAACTCATAATAAAGTCAGTAGAATATCAAGAGGAGTTTCATATACTTTATGAAGTTACCCTTGGCAAAGCAAATTTGTTCAGCACCAAAAGGCAGCCAGTCTAACATTCTGCTGTTAGCATGCTGGACAAGACAAGTTAAAAAAAAAAAAAAAAAACTTTTCTCAGGACTCATTGCAGTTATCTGTTTTATATGACTTGGTCCATCTTAAATTTTTTCCTCCATTAACCAGATCTCAGATCAGACAGTTGGGGTTTGACTGACAGCTTGCTCATCTGCCGAGTTGGACTTATGGAGTTTCAATTTGTTTAACAAAATATCCTCTTTTTTTATTTCAGTTTTTTCGAGCTCCACTAGTTGTGGTTAAGAGGTTCCATCAACAAGACTGTTGAAAGACTGTTGTTATGATGTTACATAATGCATGATGGAGTTTATAATTTTATCTGATCAGTAACCTAGTGCCTAGCACTAGCTGACCTTTGATTCCTTGGGCTCCTGTAGCTCCACCCCTTTTTTCCAAATATGGTTACTTCTGGCTCCAGAAAACCAATATGATGATGGCCAAACCACTGGCTTCTAACCAACACTTCAGAAACCAATGGGTGACAACACAGTTCCTCTGTCCACTAGTTATATGCAATCTATGCCCTAAACCTAATTAGGATTTTCTTTGTGACATCTCTGCTGTCAGTAGAGACACACACAGAAATCCTAACCTTAATCCAGAAATCCCAATAGGCTTATCAGTATATAGTTGTTATTTGAAAAAAACTGTGATTATTTTACATAATTATCTTGTACAATTGTAGGCAACAGATGGCATAGTGGTTAGCACCTTCATCACACAGAAAGAACGTTCAAAGACTGATGGAAAAGGACCACTCCGTGTGGACTTTATAGTTTCCCTGTGCCATTTTGCCCATTGTTTACAGTTATCAAAAACAAGCAACAGAATTGTTTGCCAGTAAATATGTTTTCTTCATGTGTATAATTTAACGATTATCACACATAAAATGGCATAAACAGAATAGACAGTAATGTTGTTAATCTTGGTTATTTGTATCACAATTAACTGTCAACTTATGTGTCAGTACTGTATGTCTGTATATCTCCTGTGCTATGGTATCAGGTGTAAGACTTGTGTTACCTAAGCATCTAAAAACAGTTTTCTTCAGTGCAGAACAAGCCATCAGATGTCAGAATTTTGGCCAAGACATTGAGATCTTTGACACTGTCAACAGCGTACCTTTCATCAGCCCTGTTCACTTGGGTTAATAAAACCTTTACTACAGCTGGCCCTCAGTCAGACGGTGAATTGTCTGTGTCATCTACAGGTACATCTCAAAAAATTAGAATAGAATGAGAAAGTTCAATATTTTTTGTCACTCATTTCAGAAAGTGAAACCCATATATTATATAGACTCATTAGACATAGAATGAAATATTTCAAGCCTTTTTTCTTGAAATTTTGATGATTATGGCTTACAGAGAATGAAAACCCAAAATTCAGCATCTCAGAAAAATAAAATCAGCATCTCCATTAAGTTTGTCAGCAGAAGGAAGCATGAAGTGTTCTAAAATGTCCTGGTAGATGGGTGTGTTGACTGTGGACTTCAGAAAACACAGTGGACCAACACCAGCAGATGCCATGGCAGCCCAAATCATCACTGTGAAATCTTCATACTGGACTTCAAGCAGCGTGAGACACTTGCAGACTGGATAATTGATGACTCATTTTATTTATGAGTCAAATAATGCAGCCACATTCTTAAAATGAAAAAGCTTTTTGCTGATGCATTTGAATTTTTGAATTTTAGATTTCAAATTGAATTTGGTAACTATTTGCTGAGGAATGTTTTGAAAATTAAATCTCAAATGTTTTTCTTTTTCTTTTTAATTAAGTACAAGAATGAGTGGTCTTGAATAAGAAAATGAAAATGCAGATTGGATAATTTATTAACAATTTTATTTATGAGTCAAATAATACAGCCATATTCTTAAAATGAAAAAGGCATTCTTCAAATGCATTTTAATTTAGATTATGGTAACTAATCGTTTCCATACCCTAAAACCTGACTGGAAATTCTCAAATAAATTGTTAGCTTGAAGGAAGTCACATAAGTGACTGGCAACTATTTTCTCCAGAATCTTAGATATGAATGGGAGATTTGATATGAGTCTATAGTTAACTAAAACTGCAGGGTCAAGATAGGGCTTTTTAAGAAGAGGTTTGATCACAGCTACTTTAAAGGTCTGTTGTACATAGCCTGTTGATAATGACAGGTTAATCATATCAAGGAGGTGGAGCTAAGTAAAGGTAAAGCATCTTTAATGAGCCTTGTTAGAACTGGGTCTAGGAGACAGTTATATATTGGAACAGCACTTAACAGACACTTATTACATTTCAGCCACTTATTTCTTCCATTCACTGATGTTTTCTTAGAAGGTTTGTCTTATATCTATGATAAGACAAAGAGGTCTCTATTGTTGATTACTAACAACTGCAGTAGTAGTAGATGCCAGTGACGTGCAGTCAGAGGAGGCAGGGGAGGCAGAGCCTCCCTTGTCAATCTTGAAAAGAAAAAAAACTTAACTATAAAATATAATACATGTTGATAGTTGTCAGCTGGTATGTCCTATAAACTCATTTTCCGTTCGAATCCAATATTATTATTATTATTATTATCATTATTATTATTATTATTATTATTATTATTATTATCATTATTATCATTATATATATATAGTGTTGGTCAATTAGAATAGCAGAATTTCCGCATGCTCCGTTCAAATACAGGGAGGAGGCAGCGCTGTGCTGTGCCTCCAGGAGAACTGTCTCCTCCCTCATGAACTCTGCTGGTACCAAAGAAAATATTGTGTCGCTGTCCCTCTGTATATCACAGTTAGATGCTTTCAAACACTCTGATTATATGCTCTATCCTTCCATAATCTGCATAACATATGGAATGTATTTCTGTAATGTGTTTAGGCTCGCAGATTAATCATAAAACCGCAGTGAAAAAGTCACTAGGGGAGGCAAACAGTACCCCTGCCTCATGATAGATGGCGCCAGTGAGTCCACAGATTCATGCGCTGAGTAATCTCTTCGTTCTTTTTATACACTTTAATTCACCTTATCAAAAATGGAGGATTACATTTCATGTACAAATAAAGGTAAGACCATAAACTTTTTTTGTTTTTAGTTGAAATGGCTCTTTTGAAGGTTTCCTATTGAGTTCCTGCCAGTCTACCTATCCTGACTTGATGCAGAGCCCATATACCCAGGCATTCCTTTTGCTCACTCTCTCTATTCCAGTTTCTCAGACCACCATATATTTGTAGATCTGGCTCTGAAAGAGTCAGTGCCTCCCCAGCCATGAACCCCACTGCACGTCACTGGTAGATGCACTGTTAGTATGTGGGAGTAGTAGTATTAACAGTTAACAGGTTTGAGTATTTGTACTTACACTAGTAACAGCAGTTCTAGTTTTTAACAGCTATATTTCAGTTTGCTGTGCATTAGGGTTGTCCAAAAAATAATGTTTTTTAAAAAGGTTTAAAATTTCTTTCCTCCCAGGGTTTTATTTAAGTCTAACCCATGAAAAAATATTCCATGTATAATATCAGCCTGATTGGTTAATATTTAGAGGTAGTTCAAGTGTCCTAAAGATTTGCTTTGGAGTCCTCATTTGACACTCATAGTATTAGCTTTACAAATAGTATCAAATGATGACAAATTCTTATAACAGGTAAATACAGTTTATACAAATCAAAATTTGAATACCACAAAAAAAGCTTTAATTTATAGAATTGCTTCTCAGTGCTTTATGAACAGTTTGTAACACATTTACAATCATTCTATGCCTGTAACAAGAAAAGTTACAGTTATTATTAAGTTATTGTGGCTCACTTGACATAGTGGATTTTTTTTTGATCAAGGAACTGTCTACTGTGCTGACTGACCACCTGTAGGAGAAACTGAAGTTGTTCCTCATTCTTGGTGCTGCAGCCATTGAAATCCTGGATCAGAGCTAAAACCCTCTCTGCATGGTCATTGACCACCTTGATGTTCATAATAATTGCTGTGGCTTCTTGATAGGAGGCACCATCATTGTCGTCGTCGTCGTCGTCATCATCATCATCATCATCATCATCATCATCCATGAGAAAGCCTAGATCTAGAAGAAGGGCTGGAATTTGTTGTTGTTTGCTGCATTGCCAGTTGCAGTTATCAGGTTTGTCTTTGCCATGCTGCTCGGACATTACCAGTAGCATCACTGTTAGTGCTGATGGAAACATTTTAGCTTTTTCCACACTGTCGTGTTCTCCAAAGCACTTTACAGACACCCAAGGACACTTTGACATGTGGACAGTTGGAGCCAGGATTTGAACCGATGACCCACTCTATCAACTGAGCCACAGCCACCCCCAAATTTGAACTGATAACCTGGGAGAACTCCATAAGCCAAAATGCCAAGCTTGAGCTACCCCTAAATATTTACCTATTAAGCTAAAATTCTGCACAATCTATTTTTTCCATAGGTAGACTCACTTAAGACCTTGGGAGCCAAACTATCTAAAACTTTGATTTGTTGGACCACCCTACTGTGCATCCATGTGTGTGCCCCCCTTGCCCCAGTATCTCTCTCTCTCTCTCTCTCTCTCTCTCTCTCTCTCTCTCTCTCTCTCTCTTCCTTTAACCCTTTCTCTTTAACCTCTGCTTGAGGTTTCTGCCTGTTAGAAGGAGGTTTTTCCTTG
>NC_043966.1:50175379-50250379 GCF_902148855.1 Sphaeramia orbicularis
GCTTTTCAGTATTGGATACACTTTGTCCGTCCCTCCCTGTGACTTTCTTAAACTGTATCAAATATAGTTAAGGAGCTGATAACATACAGCATGTATGAAAAAAACAATACAAACTTTGTCAATGCACTTCATTTCCTTAGCATAGGACACCACACAAAAGCCCTAGGTTTAGACATTAGAGAGGTTTTAGTCATATTCCATGGTGTAACTGACAGTAATGACACAGCTGTCTGACTTGAAGAATTTGTATTTGGGCTATTGTTAAAGAAGTCCAGTGAATTTATTTAATTATTTATTTATTGAGTTAGCATGCCTCTTTAGAAGTTCCATAATCTTTGTGTCATCTAGTTTGAGTGTTTTATGTCTGAATGCTGTGTAGCTGTGGTTGCATCTTGAACATGATATAATTTTAGGGGGAAATGCATTGAAGTTTAAATTACATTCACTCATAAATATAATTACATGTAAATATATAGATACAGCATATTGATATTTACAAGAAGTCTTATTTCTCTGTTTTCCCTCAGTTTAGTCTGATGTACTGATAGAGACACAGTGAGATGGGACAATGGTAGCCTCTCAAACAAGTAAAACTAGATTCAAAATGGAACTTCACAAATTACCTTTAGTTCATTTAAACATGAATATGTAAAAACTCCTTTTAAACCGTTCTCTTGTTGTGAATAGCATCATGAAATCAACAGCGATTCAATGTTAAGAATGAGAAAATACATTGAATAAAACACTGCAATGTCTTTGTTTCTTTCAAAGTAGGTTACAATAGGAAACACATTTGTACATGAATCTATTAATGAGTGGATTTTTCAGCTTTGTTGGAGTAAAGTTAGCAAGTCTGCAAGCAAAGTTAGATTAATAACTGATGAGAGACAATCGGTGGAAAAAACAAATGGACAAGTGAAAGCTTTTACAAGTCATTTGAGAACTACTTATAAGTAGAGGTAAGCCAGTCAATCGATCAAATAATATTTTCTCAATAATTGCCTAGAAAATGAAAAGAATCTCCTTATTTTACATGTAGTTTGATTTTCAGTTACAGATGCATTTACTTGTCTGACCATGCAGACATTTTTATCGATATTTATTCATTAATCCATTTATTACTTTGACTTCAGGAGACCCCTAAATTTCCATAAAATAATGTGCTAACTGAATCTTGTGTTTGCATGAAATCATTAACTAGTTCTTAAGATTTTGTGCAAATAAAGTGACATACTATTCTGCATACACAAGAAAAAATAAATTGAATGAAATGCATAAAATTTTAGTGTGTGTGTAACATTTGCAGGTTCTTTTCCGTATCACACACCTAATAACCACTATTAATGTCAGACACTGTCAGATATTTACAAGCAGGGGCGTAGAATTTGGTAGGGATGCTAGGAACATGTCCCTACCAATATCCAGCCACTACTGTGTAGTCACTATCAATACAGTAAAAGACATAATTTAATGCCAGACAGATACACTTTTTTAAAGTTATTTTTACCTATTATTTTCATGTATTTCTATGGAAGAGAGCAACTGTTTAAAAAGCACAAATAAAGAAAATTTGTGGGGAAAACACAATAAAGCCTCAGATTCTAAACGTGATTCTAGATTTGATTTTATCCATATTTTTGAGGAATAAATTACATGTAATAATTGAAAGTAAAAGTCTTTTTGCTCAGGCAATAACTGTACCATCAAATTCTATGATCATTGTATCCATAATCTGTTCATATGTCATACATCAACATTTTTATATCAGGTGACAGAGAGTAGAGAGGAGGGAGGAGGTAGAGGAGGAGAAGAAGGAGGAAGAGGAGGAGAGGCTGTAAATTCACAGGTGAGGTTAAATAATAATGGATATGTTTGTCATGAGAATAACTTTGCAGAATGCATTCAATTCTTGTATTGTCTTTAGATATTCAGATATGCATTATAAACATGTCAGTTACTGAATTGTTTTTTCTGACTATGATTGTTTGTTTGATCAGCTCTATATGACGTGAAATTATGATTGCAAATGCATAAAAACATCAACTTTCCAGAGTGCTGCCTTAGAGCACTTTTGTGTCCCCACCAATGTCAAAATCAAACCTACTCCGTTGTTAACAAGGGTCGATAATGGCCAGTTGATCAGCTATACTGTTTTTTTTTTTTGTTTTTTTTTTTACTAATGTTCTCATAACCACTATGGATCCACTTCTGCAAAAACATCAAGTTAGAAACATCTGCATAAATCTTTCAAAGAGTAAATTCACCTAGTGCTGAACATAAGTAGTCTATGAGGACATTTACTGTTTGCTGTCATATTATTTAATTTTATGTTGGTTTTGACCTTGGTGAACCATTTCAAGAACCTTAATTTAAAAAAAAAAACAATCCCATTCACAATCTTCTCCTCTGATAGAGTTCATCAGTCTGTGACAATGACTACATTCCATTGTTTTGTGATGTCTTGTAATTAACTTTGTTGTATCAGCTCTTTGCTGATCTGACTTGGCTCTATGCTCCTCTGATAGATTCCTCATTGTACTAAAGTTCAAGCCATCAGTGCAAAACAGCACAGCTCTGAGAACAACTGCCAATGTAAATGCACCAAAGCTGTGTTTAAATGTCTATTCCTTAAATGTGTCTTGAACTCAGTGTGAATGGTTTGAAAGCAGGGATCCAAGAAGCCGAGACAGACACAGAGAGTGAGAGTGCGAGTGTCAAGGGCAGCGCTGCAGGAATTTCACTTTAGTGGCAGTGACTGTGTTTGTGCATCTTTGTTATTTGCGTGCATGGCAGAGAAGTGACGGTGAATGTGCGTGTGTGAATTAGAAATCGAAAAAGCAGGACAGAGGCTGAGTGTGTGTGTGTGTGTGTACGTGTGTGTGGGTGTTGGAGTGCCAGTGCGTCAGGACCTACAGAGTGTGAAATGGAGCAGGGAGGTTCAAGCTTCACCCGCCACACACTGCAACACACACACACACACACACACACACACGCACACACACACATCTCTCTTTCGCTTTCCGCGTCTCTATCTGGTACTCTCACCCACCCTGCCCCACCTCCTCATCTTCTCCCTCCCATCATTTCCCCTCCTCTGCTTTACCATGCTTCTCTCTTTCCTCTTCTTCTTCTTTTTCCTCTCCTTCCTTATTTTTCTCCCTCCTTCCCCCCACCTCCTCTGTATCTCTCCGTTGCTGCTTTATTCCACCCGCTTTATCTCTCTGGATAAAGCTCTCCCTGCCGTGGAGTTTGTTTTTCCCCCTGCTCTGCCTTTATCTTCCGTTTGGATGCCTTGTATGTGCAGTAGCATGAAGAGAGAGAGACACAGAGGGAGAGAAAAAGGAGAGAGACAGCATCCCCATGTCAGGCCAATGATGGATTAGAATACTAAAATACTGGAGAGAGAAAGCAGACACTAGACGCTCAAATCTGACATGGAGTGTTCAAGTGTGTGTGTGTGTGTGTGTGTGTGTGTGTGTGTGTGTGAGTGAGTGTGTGTGCACGCAAATCTGCTGCATGGTAATAGAACAATAAAAAGAACACTTCTTTCCAAGCACACACACACGCACACACACACATACACACACACACACACACACATCCCCCTCCTCTATTCCTCTCTCACCCTGGAGGCTTTCTCTCTCGATCTCTCTCTCTCACACTTGATTTAACGCATGGCTTCTCTGCTTGTTTATTTCAGTACATATTAATGTAAATCACCAGTGTCCACTCCCTCCTCTTTCTCTTTCTCCGTCTCTTTCAGCTGTCTCTTTTCCTTCCCCCTGTCCATCCCTCTTGTCGTCCTGCCACTGGGTGTCAGCCTGGACGACAAACAGCCGAGACAACAATTAAAATGAACAACGGGACCCAGTAAAAGGCCGCCTCTTTGGCCCCCGTCGGCCACGTCAATCAGACGACTGTCCTCCCCTGCTGCTCTCAATTAACCCCCACTATTGGGTGGTAGGAAGTGGGGGTACGTGTGTGGTGGGTGGGTGGGTAGTCAAAGGGTTGACCTGACTAACTAATTCTGTGTGAGGCAAGAAAGTACGGAAGAAGGGGTGCTAAGGTCAGATGAAGCTGCTCATTGTCTTTGAAGGTATTTTACTCAGTGGTATTCCTTTTATTTTGTGAGCATTTAAAAGTTAGTGCTCATTGGTCAGTTGACAACCATTACAAAGACACCACCTCAAAAGGAATTTAGTATGGACCTGGAATATGTTTGAGGTGTATGTCTTGATGACATCACCTCCCACAGCTCAGTACAGGATTGACGAGTATCTGTCTCTTCCCTATTAAACACAGATTCACTGTCAGGGTGGATAGGTGGGCTTTAAAGGGCATTAGATGCAATGATGCATCAACAGAGAAATGATGCCACAAGCTCAACAAGTGGATTGTGTTGCTCATTGTCTAACCACACCTGCTTGTATATATGAAAGAGCAAAATGAATGTCAAAGTCAACCACCTCAGCTGTAATACAACAATCTCCACATTTACATGTCTTGTCACGTCATGCACAATTATCCCATTGTTATTCCAAATATGACAATATTCTGATATTCAGAGTATAATCTTTAGAGGTATCAGGAAGGGAAGCTCTAGACTGCAACCGCGAGATCAGAAACAGTTTGATTTTGTTCAGTGTGGTCTTTTTAGCTAATGAGTTATAGAGGGTATGCATGTGACGTCACCACTAGCGGGAATCACCACGGTTCCGCCCACTGAGTGGCAGAAAGAGGGAGATGATTGACAGTGTTGGCTTCAATACTGTCTAAACTGAAGAACAATATTTAATAAAAAATGGGGAAGACCTGTTGTGCGATTGATTGTATGAACAGGTTTGAAAAGCAGTCAGAGCTGCCGTTTTACAGACACAAAGACAAAGAAAAGAGAAGTGGATGGATCCACAAATCCGGAAACCAAACCTAGATCTGTGGATCCTGTTTGGTGTCAGCTAACATTAATTTATGCTGTATTTTTGGGTAAAATCATTCCTTAAATTAAGTATTGTTTTGGCTAACGTTACTTCTTAGTAAAGCTCTTGGTTTCATGATCAGATCTTTCATAGTTTTTGTCTTCATTTTGTGATTCTGAACCTTGTGCTCCTACATGATTAGTAAACTAACTTAAACTAGGCTAACCTAGTTTTTCAAATACGGGGGAACTGGAGAATAAAGCTACGATGGAGTATTAGGGCCACATGAGAAAATAAAAACACTGGTCACTACGAGTATAAAGTCATAAAATATCGATATAAAACCCATATTTTTATGAGAATAAAGTCGTAGTTATAAAAAACCCACATAATTTAACAAAAATGTCATTTGTTTATGAGATTGAAGTCGTCATATTCCAACAATAAAGCCATAATATTACCAGAATATTGTGTTAATTTAAAAACAGGTAGTAAAAATCTCCCAATTTCCCAGAATCCAGTGGTGCCCTGCTGGTCCACAGCAGTCGTATCTGTGTTGTATAAAGTACTTGATCTGAACTAGACGTAAATCTCCTCAGTACCAGTAGATCATGCATATGTTCACTGGGGTCAGTACACGGTCTACTGTAAATGCACTTTGGATCAGCTGGTTCTGGGCCCTAGTTTTGGACCCTGGTTGTTAGTGATGATGAAACCGTGTATATTTGTCTCAGCTAAAAATAGCGATGATCCCCTACGCCCTGGATGTCAGGATACGCAATTTCGGGTCACATGTCAATGTTCATGGATCACTTGTTCTTTGGTAGCTCGTACGGATCCATGTCCAGTCCAACTGTCCTTCATTTAATTTCATATTTCACATTTCCCGGTCTCACTGTGTTTACTGCTATACTCCGTCATGTTGAGCAGGTTGGTTTTTGACACTCTGTCTGACTTAGAGGAGCGTGGCCTGAGGGGAAGTGACGTATATGCATACCCTCTATTAACTCAAATGTAGTAGCTGACGTTAATGTTACCATGAAATAGAAAAAGTAGCAGGAGTCTGTTCAGAACAGATGTATGAGGGTGTTGAGGTTTTTTATTTTAAAACAAATGTAAAAAATAAAAAAAAAAAAAAGAAAAAGAAAGAAAGAAAGAAAGAAAGAAAGAAAGAAAGAAAGAAAGAAAAGAAAGAAAGAAAAAGAAAAACAACAACAATAGCAACATCCCAAACATCCCAAAAATGTTAAAGATGTTAAAATTTTTGTCATAATGGAAATGTTCAGTCTGAGCCCATTAGTCTGAAGTGGAAGGAGAAGTAGGTGAATCAGTAATCTTCATGTGCAGCACTCTTAATTCACATGTGCAAGTGCAGAAACTTTTTTTTACCTGAAGTGCCAATGAGCAACTTTCCAGGGAAAAGAGTGGGTACTATTTTGGGAAATCCATGTAAGGTGTGGTAGGCTGCTGCAGAAACATATTGATGGTGGAATATGTGGACGAGGACTCTCTCCTCTGTAATTAGATGTTCCCCTAAATCTCAGATAGTGGACCATTAACACATGGAATATTCTGAGGGTTTCCTAGTTTATGAGCATTACTTGGGCATGCACACAGAGCATTTAGAGCAGGGGTCTCAAACGTGCAGCCTGGGGGCCAAATACGGTCCACCAGAAGTTCTCATCTGGCCCGTGGGATGAATTTGCAAAGTGCAAAACTTCCACAGATTCATTTTAATGACCAATATGATCTGAAGTAAAATATCCTACAAAAAATAATGACTCCATATTTTCTTCTCAGTTTGATGTGAAGAAAATATTACATTAGGTCTATAAATAATGACAACTTGAAATTTTTGTCTTTGTTTTAGTCAAAAAAATAACATTAAATTATGAAAATATTTACATTTACAAACTATCCTGTAAAAATAAAATGTGAATAAACTGAAAAAACATGAACAACCTGAAATGTCTAAAGAAAATTAAGCACAATTCTAACTATTTTCTGCGTGTTTCTAAGTGTTTAGTGTCTTTGTATATCTGATCAATAATGCACATGTAGAAATGATGAGTTGAGGCAGAATATTGTTAAAATTGCACTTATTTTTCTTAAGATTTTTTTTTCAGGTTATTCACATTTTTTTTGTTTGGAAAGTTTGTAAAAGTATGTAATAGTAATTTAATGTAAAAGTAATTTAATGTTTTTTTTTGCACTCAAACAAAGACAAAAATTTGGAGTTGTCATTATTTATAGGTTATTCTGTTATTATTTTACTGATCAATCTCTGGAGATCAAATCGAGCTGAATGTGGAACCTGAAAGAAAATGAGTTTGACACCCATGATTTAGAGTATCTGGAGACTGGAGTCAAGGGTTTTATCACAGGTTACGACACATGGACATTCGTCTCTGCACCACATTTTACACATTATATAAGAGGATTTCAACAGGTTTTGGGATATGCACAATTATTGCAACACTAGCCTTTGTAAGAACTTTTAAAGAATTGTACATGCACCACCAGATTGACAACATCTTTAGAAAATCAGCTTCTGTTTATTTTTTTTTATTTTTTATTTTTTTTATTTTGGCACAGTTGCATGTACATGGATATTAGTGAAATAATAATTAAATGGTTTATTATGAATATTGTCTTTTAATGGCGTAAGATGAAATATATTGTGCATGTTCATAATGGAGTAATGTGCTCAGACAGTGTCATCTAGAAATCTACAATAACTCAAATCATGATTCTAGCATCATTTACTACACTTTTGGGGTGCACAGTGTGTTAAGTCAAACCTCTCTGAAACTATGTCCATGTTCCCTGTAAGGTTAATAGAAACACCTCAGAGAAACATGCAATTACACTGAGGGTGAGAGCGTCATTGTATTCATTATCATGTGTCGGTTAGCAGTGGCTGACAGCTGTTTATGACTTAATACTTGGTCGGATTCATCCTCAATGAGCAGCTAAATGTTTTGTTCAGTCTGTCGAATATTTAAATAGGTATCTGAAGTGAGGCGGCAGAGCTTCGGCTTATCTGTCTCTTATCTGGGTTCAGTGATTGACAGCTGCTTTGTCTGAGGGGTGCTTTCGGACAGAGAGGTCGTTAAGATTGTATGTGTTTTTTCGACAGTATACACAACAGCAGAGCCTGGTGAAGGACAGAGGTTCAAGTATACCACAGACCTGTCACTTCGCTCTGTCTGTCTTCATCCCTTCGTTCTTTTTATAACCTCCTCTCCCTCTTCATTTCTCCTTTCCATCTCTCCTTTTTTCTCATTTAAATCCCATGTCTGTCTCTGTTTCCTCCACTCCTTCCCTACTCATTTCTCTTTCTAATTCTCTCTACCTCTATCCTCTACGACTCTCTTTTTTGTCTAAGATTTTCTTTGTCCATAATTTATTTTATGCTATAGAAACAGATTTAATATTACATTACAAACTATTATTTGTATCTTTTTTTCGTTATTGTCTTTTTGTTTTATGCTTACTTGGGTGAGATAACTAATAAATACATATATTGTATATTATCTTTTTTATGACTAAATTACAATCCTAGGAGCTCACAACAATTTGCCCATGTATCATAACTAATGAATATTTTATAGGTGATATGAGTGTGCCAAAATGGTCCAATTGCACTCCCTAAAAAATGTTAAAAATGAAGCCTGCATCAAGATCCACCTGAGGATTGATCACATCCAGCTGCACAAATAGCCTCCTGGAGCCATATCCTACACCCTACAGGAAATCCTCAATTTTGGTTTGAATATATTGTTTTGGCTCCATTTTTGCTATTTCAAGTTGTTGCACTTTAACAAGCTCCTCTGAGAGAAACAACTTGTGTAACTTCAAATTTGGTCAATCTCATCCAGTGATGTTTGTGATGACAAATATATCATAATGGGGAGTTTTTGTTATAGAATTACTAGGGCCTGATCGTTGCTTCTTGCAGCTTGCAGTGCCTCATATGCAAGTTTGATTCATTTTTTTGTCATTACAAGCCATTGCACTGGAAGTTCAGGAGGTGATATTTAACTTAACACAACATTCAAAAAGAGGCCAGACTTGACATGTACATGTCGGCAGTAACACCCCTCGATCATAGCCATTTGCAGCTTTGATTCAAACTGCTTAAGTTTCTTCTTTTTTCTCTCCCTCTGTTGTATTTATTCATTCTCTTAGTTTCTTCTTTGCCTTCTTCTAGCATTTCCTCCCCTTTGTTATGTCTTCTTTTCTTTTCTCGTTTACGCTCATCTCATTTTTGGCTGCTTCATATTCATTACCTTCCTCCACAACTTTTTTTGTTGTATCCCTTTTCCTGTGCCTCTCTATCATCCCATTCTTCTCTATTGCTGCCTTTCTCTGCTTATTCCTTTCTTTTTTCCCGTTGCCCTTTACCACACTGGTGCCCCCGCAGATGGAAGTTAATTTTACACATTCCCCAGAAATAGGAAAAGAATAAGGGCAAAAAATTAGTGTCAGCAAAAGATTTATAAGACATAGAAAATCAAGAGCCGGCGATTCTCTCTGCTATGTTTGTGCTCCAGGGTTCTCTCTGTTCTTGCTATAGCACACTATTTCTATCACTGCCTGATACCCCTCTCATACACCCCCCCACACTCTGCCAACATACACCAACCCCAGGAGCCTGTCAGATGATAAAGAGATGTTGTCAGCGACTGATTATCAGCCTCCAAACTAAAAACAAGTAAAACATCAACGCACAAAGACCACACAGGGACTTGGCCTTATTTTTTTCTTATTTCTCCTCTATACATCTGTCTCTCTCCCCCTCTTCCACTTGCTCTCTAAACTCTTTTCATTCTGCCTTTGTGTTAGTGTCAGGCATAGTCTGTGTTTTTCGCCTGCTGGGGAGCTATTTGATTTGTTCTGCCGTTTTAGAGCTTATATTGTTTCTGGTGTGTTGTTTTTATTATGACGGCTTTATTCATATGGGCGCCCGTGGCAACTCGGGTCCCGGACCTGAGTCACAGAGGGAGGCAAGACCAGGGACAGGGATAGAGCAATAAAGCAAGAAAGAGCTGCATTGCTTCAATGCATGGCAGGTCGGTATGTGTGCAAATGTGTGTGTGTGTGTGTGTGTGTGTGTGTGTGTGTGTGTGTGTGTGTGTGTGTGCGTGTGTGTGTGTGTGTGTATGTGTGTGTGGAAGAGGGTGCGCAATGTGTGGCGGTGCTGACGTGGGTGGTAACGATCAAGTGCGAGACTCAAATTATAACAAAAAGCTTTACCCAATTTTCTCTGCCCACTTCCTGCATGCAAACACACACACAAAACATCACACACACTTGATGTTCATTAAACAATGAGAGACAAGTGTGTAATTTGTCATTCACCGTAGCTGCAGAATGTAGATGGCAGCAGGGAGAAGCGGGCTGCTCCATTCATCACCAAGATAAAGTCTGACTGGTACATTGTAAATCAACACCCCTTCCCCATTCAGTCACTGTTAGGATGACCCATAGACCGGTAGGCTGCATACAGTGGGATGAATCGTCATCTATCAATAAATTAGAATAAAAACAAAAAAACAAAAAACAAAAACAACAACACAGAATGGTCTGATTGCCACTGCTGTGGAGGTGCTTCTGTATTTGCAAACACCAGTCTTGCTACAGGCCAACACTTCCTGTACTGAATTCTGACTCATCATCTGCTTTGACACTTGCTATAAATACGGAATTCAGTTTTATTTTATGCTTGCATGTCCAAATATACTGTCCAAATTGAACATGTTTTAAGCCTGGAGGTATCAGATTTACTGCAACAAGTAATTGTGGATAGTTGGTTCGTTAATTTGACTGTTTGATTTCCAAAAAGGTAAGGAGGTGTAATCTAAAGGCACACTTCCCATGATTTTTTCCCAAACATTCCACTTTGGTTGTAAGTGTGAAACCTCCCGTGTGTCAAATAGAAGAGATCAAGATGAACCTTATTTTCTGTTCATTTACGCCCCTTGCAGATAATTGTCTGGGCCTTGGTTCAGATTTTCAGATGTTAAAACACCTTGACTTAGCTTACAAATAGGTCTATCACATTACGTTTTTAGCACTGTATTTTATGTACGATGATTTGCACTGTTGTTGGGAATTCATATACAGTTATAACCAAGAAAGGTAACTTAAAGAGATTTGCAAAGACAAGGATTCTTGCAGGTTACTGTTTGCAGGTCCACAACCTAGACTCCTGTCCTTTGGTTTTTTGAACTGTTGTTGTTTCTGTTTTTTGTTTGCGCTACACACTGATTTAGTGTATAAAATCCAGTTTGTTGCAGATTGACTAACTCCAGAGAAAAGAGGTAAAAAAAAAATTCTGCAGCTGCAAAAATGTACTTAAATTGTGTTTAAAGGGGGTGTTTAAATGAACAAACAGTTCTGCCTGTAGGGGGTACTATAACTACTGCAGTGGTTTAATGGCAGAGGAAGTACAGCAGAATATAGCTACTGTCTCTGTTCATCATCCTCAAACTGAAGCACTGCCACCACTTCAAAACTGGATTTTCCTTAATTTCAGTTATTTAACATATATCAGTCTGCTACTTCTTCTTTAGTGCTGGAGAGACACCTATTGGTCACATGACTGTGTGCATGAGCCAAGCGTTAAAATTTCTGATAAGAGTTTGATTTTGTCAGAACATCAATACAAGAAGAACAGTTTTATGACACAGAAAGTAACTTTAGCAAGACATTGCTTGTCAGTTGATAGCAGCATCACACAATGTCTGGCAATCTATTTTTCCTGGGACTGGAAAACCTCCTGCTGCTGCAATCAGACCAAACTGAGAAAAGTGCCACATAAAGTAAGGAGGAAAGCCAGGGCAGATGTGAGGAATCAAGGGGATGCCACTAACAGACGTGAAGTCCATTTCTTCACTATGTTTTGTATCATTTTTCAGCGATCAGTCCGGTATTGTTGTCAGGTCCAGTATGTCAATGTGTGTGCAGGTGTGTGTGCAGGTGTGTATCCTCTATATGATGTGGCCTACCCCCAGCTCAGGGAGGCAGATAGGAGCAAAAGGACCAATAGGATGGGTTTAGGGGGGCTAGTGGTAAGAGATGCAGCCCCCCCAGTCCCAGAGGAGCCCAGGTTGGAAACAGTGGCCCTTTCTGAGTACATCTGGATGATGTCAAACTGGCCGCCTTCATTGATCTCCTCGTTTGTCTGTCTCAGATCCTCCTCTTCTTCACTTTCCAACACCACCTGACACAAGAGAAAAGGGTTTCAGCATTTACATACAGCAAAGACCCTTGGTACATTTCAATCCAGCCGATGGAAATGGCAAAAAAAAAAAAAAAAATCAAAACATTGCATTTAAATTCTTGCACTCAAAAAAACAAAGAATGAGTAAATAAATTGTGAACATGAGTAAATGTAAATAAATGTGTGTGAGCTAGTGAGAACACTACAGTGCTAACTGAATTAATAAAGAAAACAAAAATAAATAGAAGTAAAGAGCAATGGAAAGGGACCATTTATAAAGAAGAAATTAACCCTTTGATGCATGAATTATGAGAACCTTTGTCATTTTTTTCCTGAGTGTTTTTAATCCTCTTTAGGCATGAAAAAAAACAATGTGATTGAATTTTTTTAATGAACCTGTTTTTATGGAGTTACAAAAATGTCCACTCAGCTGGACACCATGTGTTTAATTTTTGAAGCAAAGAAACATGTATTTAAAATGCAATAACAGAAAGTGATATAATGAGTGAAAAATATGAAATAAAAACATTTTTATGCAGCTTATCTGATGTTTTCTCACATTTCAGCGTACTCTAATACTAGTTATTACTCACTTCATGGAGATAACATGACAAAAAAAATGTGTATGAAAACTGTTAATTACAGTCTAATAACAACTAGCAATTGATTTACACTCAAACATGTTAATGCAGATCAGGTTTATCATGAACAGCAAAGTTACTGTATTGTATGAATTGCAGTGTACGAGATGGTGCATAAGTGTCCACTGTGTTGGCTGATATGCACATAAATCACAAAATCCATTAATGTACAAGAGAACAGCTGTAGAATAGCTGTCCACTGTAGTGACCACTATGCATGAAAGGGTTAAAATAAACACTGAAAGACTGTGAAATTCTAGATGAAGAATTTGAGGAAGTATCATTTGATCATTCAGTTCAGTTCAAGCTAAAACCAGTTTCAAGTTATTAGACAAAATGTATGAAATTCTGGTTTCAAAGAACCCTCTGAGTCTATTAAGTCCTTCGTCAACAGGTCAGGTAGTATGGGATATTTTTATACAAGCTATTCATTTAACTGGCTAAATTTGGAACACTGGGCAGCACAGTGGTGTAGTGGTTAGCACTGTCACGGGTAACCCCGTCTGGCCAGGGTCATCCTGTTTTTCCCATTTCTGTGTGGGTTCTCTCTGGGTACTCCGGCTTCCTCCCACTGTCCAAAGCAGTGCTCTCAAACTCACTTTCTTTCAGGTTCCACCTTCAGCCTGATTTGATCTCAATGGGCCGGACCAGTAAAATAATAACAGAATAACCTATAAATAATGACAACTCCATGAAAATACTTACTTTTATAAAGTATCCCCCAAAAAATGTGAATAACCTGAAAAAACTGAAAGTTAAATAAAAAATTAACAAACCCTAACCCTAACCCAAAATTAAGGAATGAATAAAATTGGAAAATCCACTTCAAACTGGTCTCGTGTCAGGTGATTTAAGATACACTTAAATCACCTTAAAGATACACATTGCCAAAAGTATTGGCTCACCCATCCAAATAATCAGAATCAGGTGTTCCAATCACTTCCATGGCCACAGGTGTATAAAATCCAGCACCTAGGCATGCAGACTGCTTTTACAAACATCTGTGAAAGAATGGGTCGCTCTCAGGAGCTCAGTGAATTCCAGCGTGGAACTGTGATAGGATGCCACCTGTGCAACAATCCAGTCATGAAATTTCCTCGCTTCCTAAATATTCCACAGTCAACTGTCAGCTGTATTATAAGAAAGTGGAAGTGTTTGGGAACGACAGCAACTCAGCCACGAAGTGGTAGGCCACGTAAACTGACGGAGTGGGGTCAGCGGACACTGAGGCGCATAGTGCGAAGAGGTCGCCAACTTTCTGCAGAGTCTACAGATCTCCAACTTCATGTGGCCTTCAGATTAGCTCAAGAACAGTGCGCAGAGAGCTTCATGGAATGGGTTTCCGTGGCTGAGCAGCTGCATCCAAGCCATACATCACCAAGTGCAATGCAAGCGGTGGATGCAGTGGTGTAAAGCACGCCACCACTGGACTCTAGAGCAGTGGAGGCGCCTTCTCTGGAGTGACCAATCGCGCTTCTCCATCTGGCAATCTGATGGATGGGTCTGGGTTTGGCGGTCACCAGGAGAACGATACTTGTCGGACTGCATTGTGCCAAGTGTAAAGTTTGGTGGAGGGGGGATTATGGTGTGGGGTTGTTTTTCAGGAGCTGGGCTTGGCCCCTTAGTTCCAGTGAAAGGAAGTGGGAATGCTTCAGCATACCAAGACATTTTGGAAAATTCCATGCTCCCAACTTTGTGGGAACAGTTTGGAGCTGGCCCCTTCCTCTTCCAACATGACTGTGCACCAGTGCACAAAGCAAGGTCCATAAAGACATGGATGACAGAGTCTGGTGTGGATGAACTGGACTGGCCTGCACACAGTCCTGACCTCAACCCCATAGAACACCTTTGGGATGAATTAGAGCGCAGACTGAGAGCCAGGCCTTCTGTCCAACATCAGTGTGTGACCTCACAAATGCGCTTCTGGAAGAATGGTCTAAAATTCCCATGAACACACTCCTAAACCTTGTGGACAGCCTCCCAGAAGAGTTGAAGCTGTTACAGCTGCAAAGGGTGGACCGACGTCATATTGAACCCATAGACTAGGAATGGGATGGCACTGAAATTCATATGCGAGTCAAGGCAGGTGAGCAAATACTTTTGGCAATATGGTGTATATCCCCACTCAAGTAATGATAACATAAATTCTTTTACATTTCACTCAGACTGAAGTTTCAGTTAAAGTTAGCAAAAAAAAAAAAAAAAATCTGACTACTGTTCAGGTCAGTGTGAACCTTTAACATTCATCCTTTTCATGTAACCCGTTGTCTAAGTCATGGCTAAGAATGACTACAACCTATGTATCAGACTTCAAATAGAAAGTTTTGTCTTCTAGTTTGTGTGTTTAAGAGGTGGCTAAAACACACACTGTGAAAAAAAAAAAAACTCATAAAAAAACCCCCAGTAATGTTCCAGCAGCTGGGGTGCCGAAAAAATACTGTTAAATAACGGAAAACAAACATCTAATTAAAAATACGATAATTTTCCATAATTAAAATACAATTTTTTGCCCTAACTTTACATGAGATTTTGCTTGTTTTTTTTGTTTTGTTTTTTTTTTACTTTTTAATGTTTAATAAAGAATATTTACATGTATTAAAATAATCAAATTACCTATATATATACACACACACACACACACACACACACACACACGCACACACACACACACACACACACAATTTTCAATGAGACCAAGTTGTACAATCCACTGATAAAAACTGTACTGTGACAGTTTATCAGTGCTTATACATGTGATACATTCACAAAAATACATTTATTCAACATTTTAGTTGTGAAACCTCCTGTAATTACACAAGATATTTGTCAATTAACAAACAAGTCTTGTTAAACTTACAGAACAAATACTTCTTTTACTGTTAATTGTCAGTAATTTTATCTGGTTTTATTTATTTTTTTATAGTATTAAACTTTAAATTAACAGTTTAATCTCATGAATAGAAAAGAAATATTTGTGAAAGTATGATACATTTGCAAATGTATTTAACCGTATTTTTCTGTGAAAAAAGAAAAATTTTCTTTAAAAAAATGGAAATTTTATGGTTATTCACAGCTTCAGTTTTTTTCATGTTGTTTAACATTTGACATGTAAAATCACAGTCTATTTTTGTAATTTTATTGATATTTTCCTGTATCTTAAAAATACAGGAAAAATCTGTAAAATAAACAGTGAAAATTCTGTAAAATTATATATATATATATATATATATATATATATATATATATATATATTTTTTTTTTTTTTTTTTTTTTTTTTTTTTTTGCAACACAAATTACATTAGTTTGAAATGCAACCCTAACACAAACTCTAACCCTCCCACATGGGTCGCCAGGGACCTGCTGGACGTTAAAAGGTTCAGGAGGAAAAGAGACCAGTTTCGACAACAGTGATTATGGACAGCAGATCTGTGTACAAGGGACAGCAAAAAAAAAATTAATAATCTTTTATTCATGTGCAAATCTTGAATGAATAGTGATGGGACTTTTGGCTCTTTGAAGGGAGCCGTTCAATCAGGAGCTGTTCACTGAAAAGAGCCGTTCAAAAGACTGGCTCCTTTATGTTTTTTACATTATTTGAAACACCAATGTTTTAATGACTAAATAGGCTACATGTGATGATTGACACCACATTTTAAAGGTGTTTAATTGGTGTGGCAGTAAATATTGTCTAACCATAAAAAAGAATAGTTAGTTAAAATCCATCCATCCATCCATTATCTTCCGCTTATCCGGGGCCGGGTCGCGGGGGTAACAGTCTAAGCAGGGATGCCCAGACTTCCCTCTCCCCAGACTCCTCCTCCAGCTCTTCCAGGGGGACCCCGAGGCATTCCCAGGCCAGCCGAGAGACATAGTCTCTCCAACGTGTCCTGGGTCTTCCCCGAGGTCTCCTCCCGGTGGGACATGCCCGGAACACCTACCCAGGGAGGCGTCCAGGAGGCATCCGAAACAGATGCCCGAGCCACCTCAGCTGGCCCCTCTCGACGCGGAGGAGCAGCGGCTCTACTCCGAGCTCCTCCCTGGTGACTGAGCTCCTCCCCCTATCCCTAAGGGTGCGCCCAGCTACCCAACGGAGGAAACTCATTTCGACCGCTTGTATCCGGGATCTTGTCCTTTCGGTCATGACCCAAACCTCATGACCATAGGTGAGGGTAGGAACGTAGATTGACCGGTAAATCGAGAGCTTCGCCTCTCGGCTCAGCTCCTTCTTTACCACAACCGACCGGTACAGCGACTGCATCACTGCAGACGCTGCACCGATCTGTCTGTCAATCTCACGCTCCATCCTTCCCTCACTCGTGAACAAGACCCTGAGATACTTAAACTCCTCCACTTGGGGCAAAAAACTCCCCACCCACCCGGAGAGGGCAGACCACCTTTTTCCGGTCGAGAACCTTGGCCTCGGATTTGGAGGTGCTGATCCTCATCCCGCTCGCTTCACACTCGGCTGCAAACCGCCCCAGTGCACGCTGAAGGTCCAGGTTCGATGAAGCCAACAGGACAACATCATCTGCAAAAAGCAGAGATGAAATCCTGTGGTCCCCAAACTGGACCCCCCTCCGGTCCTTGGCTGCGCCTAGAAATTCTGTCCATAAAAATTATGAACAGAACCGGTGACAAAGGGCAGCCCTGCCGGAGACCAACATGCACCTGGAACAGGTCTGACTTACTGCCGTCAATGCGAACCAGGCTCCTGCTTCGGTCATACAAGGACCGGACTGCCCTTAGCAAAGGGCCCCGGACCCCATACTCCCGAAGCACCCCCCACAGGATACCACAAGGGACACGGTCGAACGCCTTCTCCAGATCCACAAAACACATGTGGACTGGTTGGGCGAACTCCCAAGAACCCTCCAGCACCCGATGGAGAGTATAGAGCTGGTCCAGCATTCCACGACCAGGACGAAAACCGCATTGTTCCTCCTGGATCCGAGGTTCGACTATCGGTCAGATCCTCCTCTCCAGTACCCTGGAATAGACTTTCCCCGGGAGGCTGAGGAGTGTGACCCCCCCTGTTAGTTACAATGTGTGGGCTAATACATGACATGAGAGGTGACATCAGGCAAATGCTGGAATTTGACAAAAAACATCACAGTACATTATGTGGACTAGTCTGTAGCCTAAAAATGAAGAAGAAAAAAAAAAACATTTTCTTATGAAATAACATTTTATTCTCCTAAAAACAAGAACAATAAATTGTGTGTAAACATACGGAAAAAATTGCACAAAACACAGCAGTGATTAATCACTGCAATTACTTAAATGCCTGAACTATAGTGCAATTCTCAAGTTACATGCCCATCTTTTCTTCTGAAAAGTGCATCCAAATACTACTCCTTTTTCTTTGGCTCATTACTTACAGGTGGTCACTCACTCACTCTCAACTTTTCTCCAGTTTCGACCAGTCTTCCAGCTCCGCCTCCTCCAGTATGCTCACCTCACTCTTCAAACTGTTGTTTTTTTTTGCTAACTTCTTGCCATAAGACATGCGCAGTGCGCAAGCACTCTTTTTTTCTGCTCGAACATTCTCCTCCTGCCCAATGCCTTCCCAGTGACACTAAATTGGCAGACAATCGGACACTCCCTCCTTAAAAAAAAAAAAAATTAAAAAATGAACGGCCCTTTACAAAGACTTGCTTCCCATCGTTCATTTCAAAGAGCCGTTCAAAAAGATTTGATTCGTTCGTGAACGTCACATCACGATGAATGAATGAATCTTCGCACATCAGTTCCACATTAAGCTAAATTTGATCTGCAGTGCGCTGAACCAGTAAAATAATACCATAATAATATATAAATCATGTCAGCTCCAAAATTTTCTCTATGTTTTAGACTAAGTAAAATTAAACAATGAAAATGTTTACATCTACAAACTATCCTTTCAAACAATGTGAATAACATGAACAAACTCAAAAAATAAGTGTAATTTAACAATATTCTGCCTCAGTTTATCATTTTCACATGTTCATTATAACTTACAGATCACAGTGGATCTACAAATACACAAAACATTTAATATCAGGCAGAATATTGTTAAAATTGTGCGCACTTCTCTTAAAAACATTTCAGGTTGTTCATATTTGTTCAGGTATTCACATTTTAGTAAAATTATACTTTATTTTAGTGTAAATATATGAAAATATTTACATTTACAAAGAGAGAAATTTGGAGTTGTGAGTATTTATATGTCATTATGGTAGTATTTTACTGATCCAACCCACTTGAGATGGAATTGGTCTGAATGTGGAACCTGAACTAAAATGATTGTTAATATCTTAGTGTAATTTTTGCATTTCACAACTTCATTCCAAGGGCCGGACTGGACCCTTTGGCGGGCTGGATTTGACCCCCCGGGCTGCATGTTTGACACCTGTGCACTAGGCTGTGTACTTTTATATAAATTGATATTTAAACTGTGTCTAAGCAAATGTGGTTTGGGGGCAGACGTTTCAAATGAAATGGCTGCAACATTTTTCAAGTGCTGGGTTAGAACTATCTGAAATCAAGAATGTTGAATCAATTAAACATGTGCCCTCAAGTCAATGATATTATTTTACTGATCTGAAAATCTTAAATATTAACTGTGATGCTCATTCAGAGCTCAGGAGACTGAACTAATTGTAGGCCATTAACAACTTTGAACAAAACATTCCCAATCTTTGTGTTTGTTCCCAGAATGGGTTGCATACCCATTTTCATTGGTTGCCTATTGGGAGAGACCTGTACATAACATTCCACAATGTGTGAATTTTACTAATTAATATAGAAGAGAAGAGTCCTTTTTGTCTACATTTGTGTCTTCAGCTCAGATGCTAAGCAAGGCTCACTGTGGCTGAGGGAACAACTTCATTAGCTCTCTTACACTGTCACATACATGACACTGAAACAAACATAGAGTTTGGAAGTATGGCCTTCACCAAAACCATTCAAATGCAGAAGAGAGAAAAAATGACAAATTAGGGATCTTCAAACAACATATTCTCAGTACATGTCAAATGAATGTTATATGTGCAGACAACATTATGAGAAATGGTGTTTTGACACCACAAAAGTAAATCAGTCTTGTGTTGGACAAGAGCATTGATATTGACATGTAGGCTCTTCCCTAATGTGGATTTGGCAGTTGTGAAAAACATTTATCCAACGTGATTTTAGGTGGAAGATTAAGTAAGAAGAAGATAAAGAATGAAAAAAAGAATGAAAAAAAACAAAACAAAACAATGGAATATTTAAATGACAGTTGATGTTTTTTGCATGTTTAGGTAGCAATAAGACACCATGTTTTTCTTTCAGTTCTAAAGCTGATGCTGTTCAGGCACCTCTGCTACACAGAAGCTACATTTATTAAAATTCTATGGCACTTGGATAGAATTAGAGAGCCCCATTTCTACTGTGTAGTAAGGTGTTATCTGTATCTGGATACATTCTATTATTAATTGATCACAAGGACTTTGCATTTAAACCATTACACTGTTGACTAGTAATATGGAAATTTATAAGGCAGTTTTAGTTATGATGCAGGACATGCTGGATATACTATTACTAGCAAGGATACTTAAGATCTGTTCTTTAACATGTTCCCATTGTATAGGTATATGTTGCATATGTCCTTGATGACATGAGGATTGCTGTTTGAAGCATTTTGGAAAAAAATGACCATATTTGATAAAAGGGGGAAGATGAGCAAATTAATGCTACCTTAATACCATTACACTGCCACGTCAGAGCACCACCACGTTGTTTCAGCTACTGATAAATGTAGAGCTAATTAACATTTTGTGTTTAATAACACAACATAAAGTAGCAATATCAAGTGAAATGGTATATTAGCTAATGTAGCTAACTTATGCCAGCAAACACAGTAGTGTACTTATTTATTGTTCTAATTCTTGACCAACACCTATGGTGTTGTTAGCTGTAAATTCTAAGCCAAGTCATTATCCAAACTAGAGTTTAGACAAAGCAGCCAACTTAGCCATTACCATCATTAAACACGAGTCTATGAAAAATACCTTCACATAACAATAATTGTATCCAGGGAAATTAGACATACAGACAAAACTGCTTTTTTGTTACATTACATTAAGATTAAAAGTCTTTGTGGATTGACTTTTGGATTCAGCTTCTAGTGGCCAGTCAAGGAATTACAGTTTTTTGCACTTCCATTAAGGTCACATCTTTTACCTCTCACTACAAACACACTGTGTAGACCTAGCCTTTCAATGGTCACATGGCTCCACACAATTAGCTCACCTGCTAGAGCCAACTTAAAGCTGCGTATGACTGTGTCAACCAATTTTTCATCAAATCTGACTGAATCAAACCCAACTGATAGCCTTAGTATCACAAATCCATGAGGTCTTTCCATGATTATGCACCTGAATCTCTTCCCTCACGGTGAACACTTTCCAAGTGTACTCCATTATAACCAATCCATTTGTATACAAACAGAGCCAGTAGGTCACTTTTTTGGAAATTCGTCACAACGTACATTGTGAGAAGCAGAGTTCCACGCAGCTGCAGTAGCAAGAGGCAATGAATCAATCAAATTTATTTATATAGCGCCAAAATCATTACAAAAGTGATCTCATGACACTTTACATGTAGAGCTGGTCAAAACCAGACTCTCAGTGAAGCAATTTCTGTGTTTGTTGCTGCTGCGACCATAATGCGGCTGCGTGGAACTTTGCTTCCCACAATGCAAGTTTCGGCAAATTTTCGAAAATGCCTGAGTGACCTACTGACTAAACAAATGGTTTGTTTATGGTAGAGTACACTTTGAAATTGTTCACCGTGAGGGAAAGAGATTCAGGTGTGTAATCACAGAGAGACTTACAGATTCGTGGTACTTAGGCTATGACTCTGGTTCTACAGATCTGATGAAAAATGGGTGAGGAAAATCATACGCAGCTTTAAAGACATGCAGGTTAATTTTCTCCTTAAGGGAAACAGGGGCTTTGGGTAGTGATATGAGGAGTTTAGTTACCTTTCAACTTGTTGGTTGGAGTTTACCCTTTGAAAGATTTATCGGGAGAAAGTAAAATCTTGCTTTAAATGTTTAAAAACTGTTGATGGGAAGTATGATTCGGTGCATGGAAAATGAGGATGTTGAGAATGTTGAAGACAGCTGTTTACCCTCAATGATACGCATAAACATCTGGAGAAGCCTAGGGCCTATTCTCAGAGATTGTATGCAAATTGTTCTTATACTTATAATAATACGCTTGTATATTGTTTCATTGAAATGCTACCACAAATACCTACTTCCTTCATGAAGTTAAGATTTTGTTTATGGTTTCACAATTCAGATTTCATCCACTAAACAGCCTCTCCTTCAGGGTGCAAAACTGTTCTAACTTGTGTTGTTCACATAGAGTATTTTACCATCAGTTAAGGTGGGCTACAAAGCATACTAAGCCTCAGCAGCAGAAAGAGCACCCCCCCCTTACACTTCAACTTTCTGTGGAGTCTGTGCAGCTATTCTTAGTCACTTCTATCTTTTACTAAGAGTCTTGTGACCTTTACTTTGATTCTGCTGGTTGTATAACTTATTGGTGAGGGACAGAAAAAGCCTGAAGAACACTGTTAATATTTCTTTGAAGATAATTGGGATGAAACGGGCACTTGGGCTCTTTCAGGGAACAGTTGTGTTCAAAAAAATCCTAGTCAGGTGCTGTTAAGTTATATAGAGCCAATACAGATCACCTCCCACACCTCCAAAGGCTTTCAATGAACCACCTGTCGAGGATTACCTGACCATAATGACTAGGGTGTCTGCAGGTTGAAGCCAAATGACTTTTAAGACATTTTCAAGGAGTCTTCGATCAAATTTAAGACAATACATTTATATAATACAGGACAACAAAGCCTCCGAGTCCTTGCTTAAACAAGTCTTCTCCATGTTTCAGTCCAGCTAACATCAACCTTTTCCATTTTTACCATGAATACTGTTTGTGCTACTGACATTCAAGCTGCTAAAGCTCATATCTGAACCCTTCCCCCATTAATGGAGCGGCTCTCTTGTCATCATATGCGATATCTTATCATTCATATCCATTATCTTCCTAAGACCCAGGAAATGTCAGCAAAGTAGAAGCTTTTTTTGGTTTTTATTAAATAAGTGCCTATATTGGAAACATCATGAGGCAACAGTTTTTAAAAGCAGTTTTCAAATTTTTATGGAATGTCCCCTTGTGGTGGACAGTTTTTCTTTTCTTTTTTCTTTTTTGTATAAAGTTGTGAAACTCTTGTCCACAAATGTGGACAGAAAACCCATAGCTGGGTCTTGGGGGGTTAATGATTGTTGGAGGCTACACTCATTCCCCATCTCCATTTGGATAAAATGATCAACAATAATCACACATCTGACCAATTTCTGTTTACTTTGAAAAGCAAATGTAGCAATGTCATTTATTGTGTCTGTGGGATTTTTAAGGCCTTGGGTGCCATGTGTTAAGGATTAATATCAATTTTAAGGGTCATTATGTAATTTAGGACTTTGCAATTCTTTTTAAGAATCTGCAGACACCCTGAATGAGGTAAATCAGGGGTATAATGGATGCATAAAGTTTACACAAAGCACCACTGGACCACATACAGAGACATAAAACTTTCTTTTTAGAACTTTCAAATTGAAATAATGTTAGAAATTTAAAATCTCTATGTGTGTGAGGGTAAAAATCTGTACATTCATGGCGTTGTAATCAGAGGAAAGAGGTCTTTTGTAGAGACTTGATAAAGCCAAAGCAAAGTGTTGAAAGCTCAGATCAGTTTTAAAGAGCTCTCCACAAATTCTGAAATTAAAGCAATACTGCCTTCATGCTCTACTAGATCAGGGGTCTCAAACTCATTTTCTTTTAGGGACCACATTCAACCCAATTTAATCTCTAGTGGGCTGGACCAGTAAAATAACAGAATGATAAGCTATAAATAATGACTTTGTTTTAGTGCAAAAAAACAAAACAAAACATTAAATTATGAAAATAGTTACTTTTATAACTTTCTAACCTGAAAAAACTGACATTTCTTACGAAAAACTAGAAAAGATCACCACCAAAATGTAATCATTTGTTCCTTGAGCCAGTATCAACATTTCCTGAAATTTCATCCAAATCCGTCCATAACTTTTTGAGTTATCTTACACACGGACAGACAGACAAACCGACGCCGGCAAAACATAACCTCCTTGGTGGAGGTAATAAGTACAATTTTAACAAATATTATGCCTTAACTTATCATTTATACATGTGCATTATGGGTTGGATCTACAAAAACACTAAACACTGAGTAAAAGGCAGAAAATTGTGCTTAATTTTCTTTAGACATCTCAGGTTGTTCATATTTGTTCAGGTTATTCACATTTTATTGTTACAGGATAGTTGTAAATGTAAATATTTTCATAATTTAAATGTCATTTTTTGCACTAAAACAAAGACAAAAATTTGGACATTGTCATTATTTATAGACATAATTAATATTATTTTTTTCACGTTAAACTGAGAAGAAAATATGGAGTCATTATTTTTTTGTCGGTTATTCTGCTGTTATTATTTGACTGTAGATCATATTCGTCTGTATGTGGAACCTGAACTAAAATGAGTTCAACAGCCTTGACTGTGGATTTTTTTGCGCTTGGCAAATTTATCCCAGGGGCCACATTGGAACCTTTGGCAGGCCACATTTGGCCCCCAGGCCACATGTTTGAGACCCCTGATCTACATCTTAGAAACCCCTCAAGTCTGTGTTTCACATAGACATGTAAACATACACACAAGATAAGTAAAGTCTCTTGTCTGGTCTGATGTCAGACAGACAGACGGTCATCCATCTGAAACCTTTTTAGATGTCATTTTTCTGATGGATCTGAATTTGCTGATCCCATGCATTGTCCCCATACTGTGTTATGATTTAGAATATCACAGCTTGATTTATAACAGCTACTGGACTCTATAATTCTCAAGTGGGAAATAATGGAATTAATGCACAGAGGAACAAAAAGCTGTTGCAAATCACCCCCAGTCACAGAGATGTTATTTTTTATGGGCCAAAAGTCATGGCAGATCCCCTACAGCCCTATGTACATGGGACTAGTACTACATGTGGACCTGTGGTAATTTTTACTAATTGCAGAGGTCAGCTGTGATTTTATCTTGAACCTAGCTGTAATTTGTAAAGTAAAAATTCCAAACAGCCTACCCTATTTCAATGAACACAGAGGTCCTGTGATGATATTAATCCAGTGTGAATTGACATCTCTGTAATTGGTGGAAGTTGCAAGATTTTTATTTCCTCCAGCAATTCATTCAGCCTGCTTCTTGGTCAAAGATTACAGAGGCTGTGCTGGTGATGATGAATAAAAGTTTAAAGGGTTCATATTTTGCTAAACCCACTTTTATTAGTCTGTGGTTCATTTATTTGTGTATTTGGACCATAATAGTTCATAAAATTTGAATCTGAACCTCCAGATGCTGCAAAGCTATCTTTATGAGCACAAATCAGGTGATTCTACAACCTGTTTCAATTCCTTCATAATTTGTCCCGCGTTTTATAACTATTATGTCATGACTTTTGCACATAATAAGGTCAAGACTTTTGATGACATTTCTCGTGAGTATGACATAATTGTTTGTCAGCAGCAGCGTTTGTAGTCCAAACTGAAAATATGCCGAACCTTCGAGCCAGTTACCTAAAATGGTCCAGTTGTTGGCTGAACGGAACAGAGGCACTGCCAACAACCTGGAGGGGGTGGGGCCTGAAGTGGCTGATGTGCATTTAAAGGGCCAGCGCTCAAGCGACCTTTCTGGTGTCTTACTCAGAAATAGGGTTGAAGATGGGACCTGTGGAGTTGAATGAATGAAGAATTCAGACCCAAGCAGAGCATTTACAGTTTATGTAGACCACAGGGACATGTTGAAAATGAAGAATTCCGTTTAAAAAAAGCTAAATATCACTCCTTTAAAGAATATTCTGACTGGAAATGCAGGAGGTTCATGTCATGACACAACATGGATATTCAGTAAGAGACAAACCTGAATCCTTTCAAGGACTGACATCTGAAAATATGATGAGAATGGATCACATGATGACAGCTACGATAAAGAACATTTTACCTATCTTTCACCGTTATCTGTAACTGATGCCCCTAACAGCAAAGTCAAGTAAAAAGCAGAGTTTGTTTATCAACTCTGATAAACAAATCTGATATAACTCTGATCTGTGACTGACTACTCTCCAAATCACCAGAGGTCCACAAGTTAGACTAGTCATGTATGAATAGGGTTTATGTTTGATGAAAGATGCAAGTAATATGTACATCAGAATTTGATTGCACATTCACACCTTCCCAAAATTGGGGTTGGTGTGAATGTGAGACACAGAAAACCTCTAAAATTACTACAGAGGTAATACAAGTGCTCATATGGTTTAAAGTTGTTTTTTTCAGCTGTAAAACTTAATTATCCAATAATTCTGAAAGAATTTCTGTTAAGGTTTTTTTTTTTTTTTAATTCCCAATATGTGTAAAAAAAAAAAAAATACATTTTAGAACCAAAGCTAGCTCAGTACAGCACTTCCTGTTTTAAAATAATTTTTCAGCCCTCCCACACTGACAATTGATTCAGAATCAGACCACTTTACATCATGGAATTTAAAGTCATTGTTTATGTCCTCAAATTCAGAAGAATGCTGACTTGACGCCCTTCAGCAGGAGTCTATGAAACGTCCTCTATATTCTCACTGGGGAACTGACATTGTTCACTCTCTCTGGAACCAGCTGACTCACGTAAAGCAACATCACCAAAAAATCAAATAAGATGGCTGATCGAAAGTGGTGGTAGGATTGCTTTTTCATATCAGACAAGGTGGGTTTGAAGAGCCTTCAGTTGCTTGTTGCAATGGGCTATAGACAGCAAAGACGTGAATATGGCCTATATACAGGTGTCCCATAAGTCTCCAATACTATAGGAGACATAATACATTCCATACATATAGGTTCTAACATGTATTTCTTCATTTTTCTTCTTTACAGTTCTTCAGCAGTGGGAGGACACGCATTGAAATATGTTCCCGACAAAATGGCAGTCATATAGAGCATATTATATAACTAAAAATGGTTTATGTCAAGAACAGTTTATTTTTCCTATGTATGGAGACTTATGGGACACCCTGCAGAGGCCACCTTCTTATAGTGAAGTAGTGCAAAACCATAACTAACCCTCTGAGACCCTCTCTGATGGTTCTACTTAGGTGTCCTTGCATACATTTATGATGAGAGCGGCCTGTTAGTCTACTGGTGATCTGAGAATATTCATGTAAATTATGTTGTATTTACTACCTACAGATATGTCGTTCTGTCTGTCACATGACCTTCACCTGAAAACTTGGTTTATCCACACACGTCTCTGAACTTGTGAGTCTGCTGCTCTGTCTAACTAATTTGCAATTGAGATAAAGATGTTATATTAGTTTGGTTTCCATCCAAAGGTATCACAAAATTTAATTGATTTCCACAAAATCAACTAAAGGAAATGCATGTTTCTATCCACTACTGTAATGTGAATATTAAAATGTACTTTATTTCTACTCTGAGTCTAACACCAGTGTTAGAAAGTGCAACAAGAGAGTGAGACTAGGTGATGAGGGTCTGAATGTCGAGGTGTACAACAATATGAGGCTGTGACAGGGTTAATTTGTATCAGTACTGCTTTAACTACCTAAAACAGTAAATATAATTTATCTGCTTTACCACGGGAGCTGAAGCCCTGAAACCTGTTCACACCAACCAAACTCACCAACAATATAATCAGTGAATTACCGCAAATCGTCCAGGTACTTCTGTTTGTATGTGACTTAAATGTTTTATAACAATTAGTTCAGGTCCAAACAGACAGGAAAACCGGTAAACTGGACCGCAATACAAATAAATAAATAATTAAAGTGTCTGTCAGTATGTTACCCAAGATTGCCTTAATAAATCCCTCCTATGCAATACATTTGATTGCATTTCTTGTGAAAATGTCACATTTAAAGTAAGAGCAGTCATCTGGGTCTCTAAAATGTTGAGATGTGAACATCGGTGACATTTTCTTTTTCAATGGCAGAGCTGAGCCTTTCAACACCTTTCAAACTCTGGGAAAATCACTTTAGAGAAACAAGCCAAAAGCTCCTTGGAGAGAGCCAAGGACAGGCGGCTGAGTGATGATGGATGAGGAGATGTGTGGAGAAGGTATGCATGTGGAGGGGGAAGGGATGAGGATGAGGAGGGTTGAAGACAGAAGAGCAGGGAACAGAGAACAGGAAGAAAAGGGAGAACAAGTTTAAAGGAGAGGATGGAAGAAAGGATAGAAGGAGGAAAAGAGGAGGATTTGAAAGAAAGAAGAGAAAGAGAGGAGAGACATATGGGCTTGAATAAATTCATACTAATGAAGCCTGACTGATGCACTGCTTCCAACCACGCACCTCATCTAATCCGCTCACTGGGAGAGAGACACAGATGGCACACAGAGCGAGAGAGAAAGTGAGCAAGGAGAGGAGGGCAACCGAGGAAAAGTGCGAGTTGGAATCCCCTCTTGTCTGGCGGCCCAGATTATCTCTGGCAGTGAGGCATGCTGGGAGCCAGGGAACCACAGCTACGGCAGATTGCGGTCTGGGCCAAGGTTACAGTAGCCAGGACCGTGATTGGATTGGACCACATTTAATGGTCAGTGGCTGGACAAGGGCAGCCAGGAGCTGTGGTGTTCTGAAAGCATATGTGTTCCCAGCACGTCGCAGCATGTCTTTCTGTGTGTTAGTGTCTGCACAGCACCGAGCTGGCACATGCACACGCCATCCGACAGGACTCGTATCAAAACATGAGGGCCAGGGCCTGTCTGTGTGCCACTTGTGAAGCGCGATTGGTTGTTAGAGACAAATCAAATGGACATAATTGAGACAGAACATTTGTTCACTAATAGTCCCTGACCGCTCACCAGGCAACCACAATGAGCAGAATGTATAGAGAGCTTCAGCAAAGTGACAAAAAATTTGTTTTTCACAAACTTTGCTGTTTCAATTCTGTTCCATGGTTTCCATGTGATTCTGAGGTGTATCGAAGAACAATTATCAGCATGTTGTAAGTGAAAACTCTTTATTGTCAAATGAATTACATTTATGCATAGATTAACTTTGGGCCATGACCAAAAGTTTGGTCATGACTATATGTGTGCTTTCATCTTTTTGTGTCTTGTTTCTTGTGTGAACTGAACCTTGTGTCATATTACTATTGTGTAAATTTCACTCAAGTAGTAACAAATATACTGAAAAGAATTAACATGAATCTTACTCCACTGTACGAATCAGTTTGCAATGTCAATAGAACTCAGAAGTGCCTTTTCTCTACAGTTCAGTCTCCACATTATGTAATAGAGATGTGGACTCAAGTCACATGACATGGACTCGAGTCATGTGACTTGAGTCAATAATTTTGATGACTTTAGACTCGACTTGACAAAATGTAAAAAGACTAACGACTCGACTTGGACTTGAACACCAATGACTTCACTTGGACTTCAGCCTTATGACTTGAAAAGACTTGATACATTACCCAAAACTTTAAGCTTAAAAAATGTGTCATTAAAAAGTGTACTAATCAAAGTCATTTCATACCTCCCTCACTGAGTAACACAATCCACCTCGCTCTCTCTGCTCTGTGTTTTTGTGTGACCTGTCAGCAGTAGGGGTGGGAATCGAAAACCCGGCTCCTACTTAGAACAGGTTCCAATTGATCAATTCCGTCGGGATTGTACACCTCCAGCGTTATCATTCTTCTTAATGATTCTCTCATTTCCCAGCTCGATGTTTTCTGGTTTTCCCTACGTCATCTGGACCAGGTCTGAGCGCATGGACTGTTTTCTGGTTTTCCGCGACACCACAAAAGGAAAACCAGAAAACGGGACCTCCAGAGTAACATGAGCATATGCCACTGTTGTGATTTGTCTGTCACTCACCATGAATGCCACCACTGATCAGTCTGGATCATATCACCCTAACATTTTTTAAAATTCTCAGTCTTTCAGAATATTTACATTTGTTCATTAAACAGTTCAGGAAAATAAAACTGTGTTTCACTTTCTGTTTGTGTGTACAGTGGTGAATATGTGTGACATTGGGAATGATTTGATGTGAAAAATGGTCAAACAAACTCCACTATGACCTGTCCAACTACTTTTTTTCCCCACTCAAAAATACTCAGGAATCAATAGGAGACTTGATAAGGAATTGGATTGGTAAGCAGAATCGACAATGGCGTTGATATTGATAAAATCCTATCAGTTCCCACCCCGATCAGCACTTTGTTTTTGTACATTTTGTACCTGTTGTCAGTTCACTTATTCTATCAAACATGTTTTGATGAATAAATGTGTATATGATCTGTCATCTAAATGTAATATATTATTACTGTTAAAAAGACTCGAAGGACTTGAAATTCAAAGTTTAGGACTTGGGACTCGACTTGAAAGTTATCAGCCTTGACTCAGGACTTGAGGAGAAAGACTTGAGACTTACTTGCAACTTGCAAAACACTGACTTGGTCCCACCTCTGTTATGTGATATTACATCTTCTGCAATAAGTTTGTGTTGTGTCATTGCATTTTATTTAATATTTTTGTTTTCATCTTGTGAAATAGTCTTTATAATATCAAAACTAGCAAAATGAAAAAACTAAGATGACGTCTTGAAATCACAGCCTTATATCTTTTATATTAGGTTCATCTTGCAAGTTCTTGTGTTGTTTTTATTTTATGGAGTAAAAACTCTGATTGTACTCATTTTGTTTCACATTTACATTGCTTATAAGTAGGGCTGGGCAAGTTAACGCGTTATTACTGCGTTAACGCATTCATTAAATAACGCCAACAATTTTTTAAATCCCCATTAATGCCATTCTTAATGCCATTAGAAAAATGTTTCTGACATTATTTTGGAAGTGTTTATTACAATGTGTTATTAACATGTTTAAGCTAATTCGTTTATGCTCGCAGTCACAGATGGGTTGCTAATTCTTTATGCAGGTTCATGCTGTTTATGTAAATTCATTGGTTGTGTTTAGGTATAATATGCCAGCCTTTGAACTAACCTTTACTTATTTACAATGTGATTAGTTCGATGCTAACTTGAATGGGAAAATCCATAGACGCACTAACAATTAGCATTTACAGATTAATTTAAGATTTACAATGTCTTTTTAACCAGCAACAAAGGTTCACATCAGAGGTATTTGATACTATTCATTCTGACAACAACTGAACATAAATACTCACAGGCAAATGTTTTTGGGGCCATACAAACAGAGTGAAAGAAACGTGTCTGTTAGTTCCTTCTTATGTCCGAACTGGCTTCGGGAACACCGAAAGGACAAAATATACGTTAGTGCAACTTATTCCGACCACTAGAGGGCCCCCTTTGCTTGCTTTTAACAACTGAACATCACATAATTATTGGTCTTATTAGTATTAGTACTTATTAGTGGGCTTAAGACTCCTGTCAATCACTCACAAGTGGAAATAAACTGGTGTGGACATAAACATGTGTAAAAGTAGCGGTCTGTTCCATGGACATTTTCATTTTAAATGTCTTCAGATGGTGGGGGTGAGAAGGATACAGGTGTTTGGAAGCACTGACATCTAGAATTAGTTTTATCACCGGAGTACTTCCAGTCTGAAATATCACTGAAAGGAAATACACACTGTTGATGCTGGCAACCCCCCCCCCCCCCCCATAACTATGCGATTAATCACGATTAATCCACACGATTCATTGCGATTAAAAATTTTAATTGCTGCCCAGCACTACTTATAAGGTAAGGTTATAGAGTGGTCATCTCAGCTGCTAAAATGTTGAGATGTGAATGAAAAAACATCAAAATAAACAAATAAATGGATAAAATGAACAAAATGAAACGTAAAAATTAAACAAATATATACAAAAAATACATTAAAAATAACAACCCTGTTTTCAAATTTAAGGAGCAGAAAGTACAGATATTTGTGTTTAAATGGGAATAAAAGGAAAATGAATACTGATAGTACTTCAGTACATGTACTGTGACACAAACGTGTATGACATCAGAACACTTTTACATTGATGTTGTGTACATGCAGCTTGTGTGAAAAACAATGTTTTCAAAAGCATTTCCAGGTCAATTTCATACAGATCTCTTTCCACAATGAAACACCTACACAACAGGAGAACAGCTAAATTGCTTTCTCTTTCTTCCTATTCTTTAGAATGGGAAACATAAACAACAGTAACATCAGGGCCTTATGCATGAAGCACCATCTCCACCTGTTATAATCCTCTGCCACAGGAATGTGGGAGAGAGTCATAATATTTTAGTCAAGAATTTTATAAAGGCTCCAGTATGACAAGGGATGGCTTATGGTGTCCTCAGACAGGTAGATTCTGCCAAATTCACTTTTTTCAAAGTGAACTTTATCCAACCCAACCTAACCCAACCCAATCTAACCTAACACAAGCAGCAAACGTAGGAAAGGAAGGCAAGCATGGCATGATGTGACTGATAGGACCACGGTAACTGCAGTAACTGCATGGGGAAAAGAATATAGAAGCTCATTTGACCAGTGAGTTCTTAAATTATGTGCCTCATTTTACAAAACCAACTTGAAGAAATGTGAAGTTTTATGCATTCAAACAAACACACGTCATGGCTCATTGTGGTAGCCACAATGAGATGAGCTACAACTTGGAATGCAAAGCCTTGGTCTGGAATGTTCAGGCGAATGCAATCTGACCATGGTAACTCACGCAGATTAGTCCAAACCATTTCTTGCTTTCACTCAGTGAAAGTACAGTCTCCTTATAGAGAGCCGAAGACTCATCCTTTCAGCTGTGGGACCTTTTTTCAGGAGAAAAAATGTCTTATTGTCAATGGCGAGAAACAAGTAATTTTTTGCTACCATTTGTATTAAACCATTATTTACATATATGATGTTTGTCAATTTAAAAGACGTCTTTTTTTTGAGTAAAGAAAGTCGCAGTTTGTTGTAAAATAGTTATTGCATCAGAATGTGAAAACACGCACACAAAGCTGAAGTTGTGGAGGTGATGTCATCATAAGATCTTTTTTTAATACTTTTTCACTTTACAGAATGAGGTAAAATGTGCCGGGGTAAAAGCTGTTTTGATGTTGGTGGTGTGTATTACGTGTGACAAGAAATGCAGTCTACTGAACTGTTTCACACAAAACTAGCTATCTTTACCACAAACTGAGACTTTCTTGGCTCATATAATTATCTTTCAAACTGACAAACATCATATGTGTAAATGGCACAATTTAACTAGGATCAATAAATTGTCTCATCATTGATCACTATTAGTTAGGTCATATGGGGCAGGTCTTCAAGCCTCAGTCACAAATGCCGTTACAAACGGCTACGAACACAAACGAATGATTTATGGACAATTTCATATGACCTTCTCAAGGTTGACTTATAAGAATGGAGTGTTCGTGGACAGTTCCTATGTTCATAGCCAGGTAGATGATCTTGTCCAAGATTTTCCACGAACACACTACAAAACCTCCTTTCGCAGGGCGCCCTGACAAATGCCTTATGAACAACTGAAGAATAACGCACGACGTTCGTGGATCAGGAGGCCTGTCCAGAAACCACATGTTCCTGCGCTGTCGCAAGTAGATCGGAAGAACACCTTACCTTGTTATTAGGGTCCCTTACGACATTAATACAAACAAACGTACAGATAGAGATTCGCACGGCTTTCTTAAGGTGGACTTAAGGTGTTCCTATTGACAGTAGTTCATCATTCGTGCGGCTCTGGTGCCATTCTAGAGGGAATCGAAACAAACTGTTAAGACGGAGTGAATAACTGGACTCAAATGCATGGTGTAGAAGGGAATAAAGTGTTTTATTAACAGATAGCTAAAGAAACAACACCTGGAGAGAGATAATGCACAGTCCACAGGAAGGAGGATAAGTTAAGGCTAGTTTATGCTTACCACGTCAGCAAGCTCCACGCGGCTTCACGCGGTCAATTGACGTCATTTTCACAGCCACGCTCCTTTGCGCGGCTCATCTCAAGCGGAAACTTTCCGCATCGCGCACCTTAGAAAATTTGTAAGAGACGCATGGGACAACATGGTCGACATTCAGGAGCTCCTGGTGGTAGAAGTACAGAAGTACAGGCACTTGTATGATTCGTCACACCGGGACCACCGCGACAGCCATGTTGTGAACAATTCATGGAGGGAAACAGCAGCTACAGTCGGCAAAGAGGAGGAATGGCCAAAAAAAACCTGGAAAAACATTCGGGACAGATATATGAAGGCAAAAAAAGACCGCAGGGAGAAGTGGAGACCCAGGGGGAGCCCAAACGTCCCACGGATTCAGAGAGAGTTGAGCTGGCTCTCGAATTTCATTAAACACAGGGAAACAGACACAAATTTCCCTCCGGAGGAGGTAAGTTTATTGACAGTTTTCTTCTTCTCCAGTTTTTTTCTGTGATAGACATGCGTTTGTGGCACACTGACCCCTGCAGTTTGGGAATAGACGTCGCGCGGAGCCGCCCGGAGTATAAATGCACCACACGTACTCTCGTGCCGACTCCCCAGGTCTATTTTACACACGTCACGTTCGTGCGGCAAGCATAAACCAGCCTTTAGGGTTCAACAGTCGGTGTCAGTGTTTTTAATGTTCACTTCCCTCTATTATTCTTGTGTATCTTTGTTTTATTCTTTTACCTTCTACTTCAAATTTCTTCATTTGATGTCTTTTTATGACTTCTAATTTTTAACTGTGCAGGTCAGTTTTCCTGCATATTTTACAGGAATGTGTGATTCAGCACCACGGACAGCGAACAATCCCAAACACAAAACAAACACTGAAAACCTAAAAGGCTTAATGTAATAAAAGCTTAACGTAGTTTAATGTCTGAAAACAGCTATCAATCATCACCAAACTATGTGTGGACTTCTCTACAGCTGGGATAGGCTCCACCCCTGCGAACCTCTGGAGGATAAAGCGGTTCAGAAAATGAATGAATGAATGAAAAAACATACTCTAAGATTAAACTATGTTGAGTTTTTTTTTGTTTTTTTGCATTGTTTTTGCGCCTATGAAGAGGAAAAGGCGTAATCCATAAAATTGGGGTTGTCATAATTTTGCAGAGGTAAAAGTGGACGTGACTAGAGATGTCCACACAAACTTTGGTGATCATTGATCACTGTTCTCGGGCATTAAGCTACGTAAAGTTTTTTTTGCGGTAAGCATCTTAGAATGTCCCTCCTCTTCTTCTGCTGCTGGACCAAGACAGCGTCAACAACCGCTTGATCTTCCTCTTGTTCATCTTGCTGCTGTAGCTGTAGAAGTGTCAGTCTTGTGGGCATTATTGCCATCTTGAATGCAATGATCACGACACGGGACTTTTAGTACACGGCCACTGGTTTATATACCGATCTAAATATTCTGAAAAAGCATAAGGTCTTCCTACCAGCAACTTGAGTTGCCCATAGGGGTGCCGTAAATCCAAGTTACGACAAAATAATTCATGAAGTGGCCATAGGAAGGTCCCAAGGTACCCTTACAAAGACTGTGACAACTGTACGGTGTTTGTGCAACACAAGATCACATAATTTTCTCATGGAGGCCTCAAGTTGCTCTTGCATTTTGAACGGCAGCTGTACCGACTTCATAAGACAGCTGTAAGAAACTACTGCTCCCTCCACGAATGTCTATGAACTCCAGATCTCATACGAACCAGGAGATTTGTACGAACCCATTGCTCATAAGAAGGTTTGTGACTGAGGCTTCAGCTTTTCACACAATTTATATGCAGGATCTGTTATTTACATTCACCTTTTATCAGCACACCAACGTAGGGTTAGTTTCCGTGGAGTCCTGATTTCAGTCAGTCATCTTCTGAACCACTTTATCCCCAAGAGGGTTGCAGGGGTGGTGGAGCCTATCCTTGGTACCTATGGGCGAAGGCAGGGTACACCCTGTACATGTCCCCAGTTCATCGCAGAGCTGACAAACAACCAGTCACTCTCACATTCACAACTATGGGGACTTTTTCTTAACCTATTAGTGCATGTTTTTGGATGGTGGGAGGAAGCCAGAGAGAACCCACACAAACATGGGGAAAGGTTTTGGTGTTGGAATCAAACCCAGGAGCTTCTTGCACCCAGGGTAAGAACCCAGGAGCTTCTTGCCCTGGGTGGCACCACCGTGCCACCCAGGGTAAGAGTCCAATTCATTTAGCATTATTATGACTTTTCAGTGTTTCCCGCTCTGATTATTTTTTTATACATATGAATTAAAACTGTGAATAAAAACAGGCTGGATTGAAAGTAGAGCTGCAACCAATCAATCGACTAAAAGTGATCCAAAAAAAACCTTCAAACACAATTCTCCTGAATCCAAGCTTTGTTTCCTTCATTTCTCTGATGTTAAACATTGGTTCTACTGTTGTGTTTCACATGGACGCTTATTGTGACGCGCAAAGAAGCTTCCATTAAGGAAAACTGCAACAAAATATTTCCCTTCGCTCAGTTCAAGTTGATTAACTGAATCATGAATTTTTGCATAGGCTTCAAGCATCTAATCGATTAATTGGTTGCAGCTCTAATCAAAAGACACCTATTATGTATGCCTACAATAATACTGTTCTAGTTTGTCTTGAATTGACCTGTTTATCATTTGTTGTGTTTTAAAAGTATCTCTAACTTGATGGTTGGCATCCATACAACTATTTACATATGTCAGAAGAAAAAAGAATTTCTAGGAATAATACAATCTGTCATTATGCTCTCCTAGATTGCATTAAAATTCCACCTCAAAAATAATTTGATTGCATTACTTGCGAAAATGCAATATTTCAGTTAAGCAGCAGTTTGTCTTGGCCTCTAAAATGCCAGGCCTTCATATCAGGTGACATTTAGCTTTTTCAATGATAGAGCTGATCCTCTGCTTTTTGAAGCAAAGTCTTTGAAACCCTGGAAAAAGTCACTGTAGACTCTATTGTATCAACCTAACAACACACTTTGTAATCAGCAATATGTTATTATTTTACCTAATTTAATGATGCAGGCTTTCAGTCAGTACAGCCACGATGATCACAATGCCACTTGACCTATGTACATATGTGTGCCGATGCTGGTGTTTAATTCTCATCCATTTCATTCTCTTGTTAAAACCTGCCTATTTGTGTGCTGCTCTTAGAGTTTAAAACCTTTAATTTGAAAAAAAACCTAATACAATAGATTTGCAATGCCACCAATATGTACATCGTCAGAGATTATGATACCCCCTGTAAAGTGTTTCAAGTTTAATTATGATTTCATGAAAACTGCTGTGGATCATCTTTATGACTGATATCATACTGAAACTGGCCCCATAACACAAACAAAAACACTTTCAGTTAAATATGCTTAAAGTTTTTCTTTTCTTTTCTTTCTCATCTTTCTAGTATTAACTGGTGAGGTGCAAAACAGTGTTTGGCCATATATCTTGTATTTGCAATGTTTCAAATTATATAAATATGACTTATCTTAAAGCTGTCAAGAAGCAAAAAAGAAAATGTATTGGAAGACTTGTGCTTTCAAAAATCAAACAGAAGACAACAGAAGTGATAAAAAGTTAAAAGCTTCAGCAATGGAGATAAACAAACACAATAAATAAACAACACTCTGCGTGACAGGGACAGGATGAGCTGAAACCACAGATAACAGAGACTGAAAAGACCTCAGGATAAAAGTCTGAAGCTAATTTCAAATGTGGTGTGATGAGCTGAAGTGTACTAACGTTGTTGTTGTGTTCAGGCAGGTGGTTGTTGCTCAGCAGCTCGTCTCCTGAACCAGCGGGGAGGGTCTGGGAGCCGGAGGGGGGGTGATGTCTGCAGGCAGGGAGCCGGGACTCCCCATCCAACTGATAGAGTTACCTGCATGAGACACAGCGCCATCATTGCTTCAGGTGTGTGTGTGTGTGTGTGTGTGTGTGTATGTATGATTGTGTGTGTGAGTGTGTGTGTTGGGGGGGGGTGCGTGTGTGTCGGTGCGGCACCTTGAGTGGGCGTGAGCCTATATCTACTTGGCAGCTTTATTGTTTGAGCTGTTGGCGGCTTGATGAATCACCAGGTTTTATGGGGAATGCATTGATGCATCGATCCTGGCTTTAGTGTTTGGACATACAGGCTCAGTGCGTATTGACAGCCGTATTGACAGCAGCTTTGATTGAGTGACAGCTGGAGGGCTTTACCCTGAGGCGTCTCATCTCCTGCCACCTCTCACTTCCTAACTGATGCCTCATAGCTGTACATAGCAGTGTTGTAGTCAAACCACCGAAACTGACACAACTCACGACTAAACACAGTGTATTGAGAATGATTGAAGAGCACAGCATAGGCATGAATCAGGTTATAGATATACCCACTAGGCATGATTGTGGTTTTAGAATATAGACTATTTGTTATTTGATTTGATTACAGGACACCTTCACTATTTACACCATAATATACTACTACAAAGCCACAATAAGTGTGACATTTATTTCCATCCACAGTTGTGCTTATTTTTGTTAATGTTGGGAGATCCAGATCTGTGTGAAGTCCTCTTCATCACATCGCAAAGATTCTCAACAGGGTTCAGGTATGGACTCTGTGGTGGCCAACCCATGTGTGAAAATCATGTCTCATGCTCCCTTAACCATTCTTTCAAAAGCCTGACGGGCCATGAGAATCCTGGTTTGTCTAATCTTTCTGTTCTCTGGAAAACTAACATTTGTTTTGTTTTGTTGTTTTTTTAGGAAATGAGAATCTACTCACTGGATCAGTTAGAGTTAAAAATATATTGCAGCTGAAACGTATTATGTGAACATGCAAATGCCACAAGTAACAAAGGTTAGTGCTTTGATTGTCTGCACTGTTCATCCAGTCCCACCTGTTTTGTCCTGTACTCATTTATCTGCTCACACTGTGTATTTGAAACCAGATGAATTCACTCTAAACTAGTTTTTAGTGGTGTCAGACAGAGCACGATGCACGAGACTGGGTCAAATGGAAGCAGATGATTTGCTGTGGCGACCCCTAAGGGGAGCAGCCGAAAGTAGTAGTAGTAGACAGACAGTAGAACAATTATCAATATAATATAATGTAATATAATATAATAAAACATAATATAATATAATATAATATAATATAATACACAAGCAATAGTGATTTACATGCAGCATACTCGCTACTGCTCATTATAACCAGGGTGCCAGCTGATAAAATATGGCAGATGATCATTACCTCAAATATCTGAACAGCTGGGGCTTATGTCACAGCTGTCCTGTGTCTGACTGTCCGTCTGTTTAACACTAGATATCTTACAAACCTTGGTCGCTGAAGGTCAAGGACCAACTGACCGAACATGCCATGTTTTTTTAAATCAGGATTTTCAGTGTTTACTAAGTTCTATATTGGCTGCCAGTTACATTTTTCCCAGGAGATGGATTAAAATCCTTAAAGACAGCTATAATACTGTGGTACTATGAAAAAGTTTCACACCACCAGTGCATGAACTATTCACACAGGCTCAAAGTGAAAACAGACAAATACAAACACCTTTTTTCTTATTGTCATACTAAAATGACATATTAAGGATGAAAGGACATTGATATCAATGCTGCAAATGACATTTACCTACTACCTATATGAGCTGTGATACACTGTGTACTCACGCAGGCAGGGGTTGTGGGTGAACATGTGCTGCAGTCGCAGACAGTCCTGCCACTGGGTTGCCACTTCCTTCACAGGTACACCACAATGATACTTCTGCAGAGCTGTTGCTGATGTAGTTGGGCGTCAAGGCAGTGCCTACAGGTCAGAGGAGAACATGTCACATATAGCTGAGGTGAATGACAGCCTCTGACATGTTTGGCATAAAATCAGTTGAAATGCTTTATGGCACAGAACAAAGAGAGCGGTGTGATTTACTGTAAACAAAGCCCAAACGTAGCCTTTAGGAGAAAATTATGTAGACTCTGGAAAACATCTTCAGTGTTGGAAATGAATATTCTGCTTGTTGCCAATTTGGCAACTCTTAGAGAGAAAAAAAATAGGAAAAGAAGGTGTGGGAATGAGGACACAATCACATTTCCAAACCCCTTCTGATGTTTTCTTTTTACTGGTTTCATGTTAGATCAATATGTATAAAAGAAATTTGTAGGGACAGATAAAATGTTGTCTAGGCTACAAATGTTTTGGGATAATCCTGACCCAATTTACAGTTGGTATTGCAATGTGATCTGTGCCAAGATAAGATCCAGATCAGAAACACACATTAATACATCATCACTGAATTTTGATTGGATCCGCCTGACCACATGTGGAGGTACTTTGGTTCATATTGTGTGCAGATCATAGGTTGGTGTAAACACAATCCACACAACTTGATATACTTCCATACCCAAATCATCATTCCCCTTTGACCTCTGACCTGGAAAATAACACTGAACATTCACATCACAGGTTACTTGGTTAGTTACCCTGATGACAGTTAAAAAAAAAAAAAAAAAAAAAAAAAAAAAATGGAAGGTTCATATCCCTGCAGCCTCAAGAAACCAGAGGCTTTATAGCTTTATGTGGTGACAGCACTGTTGAAGAAAAACTGAACAGTTTCTGACAGTTAAAGTACCTGTGTACAATAATGGCAATCCTACATGCATGCTTTAAACTATTAATTGATTAGGATATAACAACATGAAGAAACTGAAATGAACAGAAAGAGCAAATAGCCTGGAGCTATGGCTGACATTAAAATGATTTCCAGCAGTAGGACCAATAATGATACTGGTGGAGCTGAAGTGAAAGACTTATGCCTCAGTCACAAATGCCGTTATGAACTGCTACGAACACCGTGTGGAACAATTTTGTACGACCTTCTCAAGGCGGACTTATAAGAATGGAGAGTTCGTAGACCATTCCAAAGTTTGCAGCCAGGTTGATGATCTTGTGCAAGATTTTCTATGAATGTGCTATGAAATCCCCTTTTGTAGGGTGCCTGAAGAATGCCTTAGGAACAACCTAAGAACAACACGAGACGTTCGAGGATCAGTGTGTGTGACAGACAGTTAGAGTGAGGCACGCGATGATGGACAGTTAGTGTTTTTAATGCTCAATTCCCTCTATTATTCTTGTGTATCTTTGTTTTATTCTTATACCTTCTACTTCAAATTTCTTCATTTGATATCTTATTATGACTCCTAATTTTATTTTGCTTAACAGTGCAGGTCAATGTTTCCCTGCATATTCTCTACAGTAGTGTGTAATTCTGTAGCATGGACAGCACATGATCCCAAACATAAAATGCTGGCCAAATTCTAATAATTTGACTGACATTGCTTCATATATCAATGTTCCTCTAACTTCTACCTTATTCCTTTGTTCTGCTACCTATGGAAAAATAACAGGAGGGTAGTAATGAGTCAGGTCTTAGACTCACAGTCTCATACTGTTTGTAGAGGTGCCACCTCTGTATCCATGGCTGCACCCACCAATGTCTCTGTCTTCGCTGCGTCTTCTTCAGGACATTCTAAAACGCTTAATGTAAAAAAGCTTAGCATAGCTTAATGTCTGAAAAGAGCAATCAGTCATCACCAAATTATGTGTGGACATCTCTAATGCTGGGATAGGCTCCAACACCCCCCCAGCCCTTTCCAGGATAAAGCAGTTCAGAAGATGAATGAATGAATGAATGAATGAAAAAAAGTGTTTTTTTTATTTTTTTTGCGCCAATGGAGAGGAAAAGGCTTAATGGGGACAGCATCCATAATTCTGGGGTTGTCATCGTGAGTTTTGCAGAGGTGAAAGTGGACATGACTACAGATGTCCACATGAACTTTAATGATGACTGATCACTGTTCTCGGGCATTAACTACATTAAGCTTTTTTTACGTTAGGTGTTTAGAATGTCCCTCTTCTACTGCTGCTGGAACCAAGACAACAGCCACAACCACTTGATCTTCCTCTTCTTCATCTTGCAGTAGCTGTAGAAGTTTTAGTCTTGTGGGCATTATTACCATCTTGAATGTGATGATCACAAAACAGGACTTTTAGTACACAGCCACTGTTAATATACCAATCTAAATATTCTGAAAAAGTGTAAGATCTTCCTACCATCGACTTCAGAATGCCATGAGTTGCACGTAGGGGTGCCGTATGGCCACCTTACGACCAAAAAATGAAGTGGCCATAGGTATGATGTGGGAAGTTCCCAAGGCAACCTTAACTGTACATTGTCACGTTCTTCATATGACACAAAATCACGTCATATTGTCATGGAGGCCTCAAGTTGCTCTTCTGATTTGAACGGCAGCCATACCAACTTCATAAGACGGCCGTAAGAAACTACTGCTCCCTGCACGAATGTCAACAAACTCCAGATTTTGTATGAACTGGGGAGGTTCTTACGAACCCATCATTCGTAAGAATAATATAATGATCAGAAGGACTAGAAATTGGGGGTAGGCGTACATAAGTTTTTACTTCTTCCTACTCCTTTCGAGCATGTATAATTTCATTTCATTTGTTTTCTTCTTCTTCTTCTTCTTCTTATCATTATTATTATTTTATTATTATTATTATTATTATTAATAATATAATAATAAAAATAATAATAATAATTAGTATTTATTTGTTTGTTTGTTTGTTGGTGTTGTTTGCTTATCAATCATTTATGTACCAGTACTTATAGTTTGTTGGTCGATTTTTGTTTTCATTTCAGTGTCTACATGTTCAAAATAAGATTTCATTCATTCATTCATTCATTCATTCAATCATTCATTCAATCTTTGTGACTGAGGCTTTAACGCAACCTGACCAGATTCACTTGAGGTTTGATCAAATACAGTTTAATCTTTTTGCCTTGAGTTACAACCACATCACACTATAACTTCTTCAGTTTCTAAAAGGGTTGTTGTCAAAATAAACAATATTAAAATGAAGGGAGAAGTAATTGTCGGTCCTAAAACTGGAGAAGTGTAATTTACCATTCTCAAATAACGTCATTCAAATTGTTGTTTCCTAAAAAAAAATATGGTTTCCTAGTTTCTCATGACACAACCTTAAATAATGGATGTAAACTCAGACAAAACACTTGAAATTTAAACATCACTTTAAGGTTTTTCAGTGATTTTATTAAGGTAGTGTAACTTTTCATTATTGTTACATTTACAAAGACATTCAGTATTTAGGTCGGATGTACCTATGACCTTAATTACCACTTTCCAGATTTTAATGTGCAAATTTGTTCTTAATGATTTCCCCTACATAACATACTTTGCAATTACCTTTTCCTTAGTAGTTTTTTGGTGACCAAGAGATTCTACCTTTCATGGGGCAGGTTTCCTGGCCCCATTGTCTCCATAATTTGTAAATATAAATGTATCATCACAATTAATATAATCTCCTCCAGAATGAAGCACCATGTTGAAGTTAAAACTCCAGCATGTTTATTTAGGTAGTTCAACCCCCTCACCCATTCCCTCCTCCCCCCTCGGGCCCATACCGATGAGTCCTGCGTAGCTCGGAGGCATAGTCCTGCTGAGTCTTTCAGACAGCCACTGGCCGTCAGAGGAGATGGCTGGCAGTTTTGAAGGAAATCAGCCAGTCTGGACCTGGCAACAACACAAACAACTCTATATCATACACCAGAAGTGGCAGGAAATGTATGTGGGTGTACATGGCTTGATGTGCTGTGCAGTCAAAACTTGATGAATGTGGGTCCAATATGTTTTTTTAAATAAAGTGTTGACACATCTTTTTACTTGTACATTTTGTTTTTTCTCTATCCATTCATTAGTTCCTTTAACTTGCATTTGATTCAGTGTTTGTTTGTCTGTTTCTCACAAAATAATACTAGGAATTGGTTGGTGTTGCGAAACTTAATGCCAGACAAAAATCTCATGATATGTACTGCCAGTTTTCAAGATATTTCAATCATATGTTTGCTTTTACCCACACATTAAAGCCATAAACACCAACTGAGGCCTCTAAAACACAAGAGGCACAAAGAATCATTATCTTCATTATGATTATATAACTGTAAAGAAAGAGTCACTTAATTATAAATACAGTCACACTAGCATTAAAAAACACATGGATTACACAACAAATGAATACATTCCAGTATGTTTTCTTTGATCACCTGTTATCTGTGTCCAACTATGTTGAACTTTAATATGAAAAGATGCTTTCATCCACTAATATTATGTGAATGTTTGGCTCTTCATCTTCACCATGTAGTATTTCACACAAAATCCTAAAACTACCACAGCTGCTGACTGAGGAGCTGATGGAGGTAGGTGTCCAATTGTTAAGCATATCTGTTATACTTCACACAATGTTGCAGTTTCTCTATAGCTTCATACTTGCGCAAACACAAAATAATTGCTAAATCTGTTACAATTAAATTTACCATGTAGTAATTGTCACATTTTCCATGAATATATAAATAAACATAGCATACATCCCATGCTCATTTGTAGTGTGATGGAATTGTTTCTAATTTTTGAGCTCGTGTAATTGTAATTCTTGGCACCATCCTGATGTGTTTTTGACGTGAGCCAATAACTATCAGGATTGCAAAGTCAACACAAAGCAGAAGACGAATGTCCCCACACTGTAAGAAAAAAAAAAAAAAAAAAAAAAAAAAAATATATATATATATATATATATATGTATATATATATATATATATATATATATATATATATATATATATATATATATAATTTAACAGAATTTTCACTGTTTTTTTTCCCTAATTTTTCCTGTATTTTTAAGATACTGGAAAATGTCAATGAAATGACAAAAATAGACTGATTTTACATGTCAAATGTAAAATAACATGAAAAAAACTGTAACTGTGAATAACCATAAAATTTCCATTTTTTAAAAGAAATGTTTTCTTTTTTCACAGAAAAATATAGTTAAAATACATTTGCAAATGTATCGTAATTTCACAAATATTTCTTTTTTATTCATGAGATTAAACTGTTAATTTATAGTTTAATACTGTAAAAAAAAAATACAAAACGAAATAAAATTACTGATAATTAACCATAAAAGAAGTATTTGTTCTGTAAGTTTAACAAGACTTGTTTGTTAATTGACAAATATCTTATGTAATTATGGGAGGTTTCACAACAAAAATGTTGAATAAATGTATTTTTGTGAATGCATAACATGTACAGTATAAGCACTGATAAACTGTCAAAATACACTTTTTATCAGTGAATTGTACAACTTAGTCTCATTGAAAAGTATATGTCATTCAACCACAACACTTCACATATTCTTAAATTTGCAGTAGAATATTGTAAATATAAATGGTTGGTTATCTGTATTATGACAGTTTTAACAGTAAAGATAATGTTGTGGTATGTTTGCCACATTGTATTGTGGGTATTGGGCATGTTGTTGATTATGTGTTCTTTTTCTGTGCAGGGGTTCAGCAGGGTTGTGGTGTTAGTGGTAAATGTGGGGCTAATATGTGTATGGTCATGCTTATTGGCCTTTTTGTGTTTGTTTTTGTATTTTTGTTCAGGTGCACCATGAGTGAAAAGCCATAGGCTGAACAATGCCTTTCCTGTTCAACCAGGGTTATTGAGTTTAAATCAATGTCAAATATTGAACTTGTCAAATTAAAAGCATATCCTGTACTATTTCAGCTGCACTGAAGCTGACATCATGTTATTCTATGGCCTGTGTGACTTTATGTCAAAATTGTACTTCCTTTATAAGAAGTAATCCAAAAAAGCCACATGATTGAATGTGAAGTAATCTACAAACATGATGTTAATACTTTATATGATCTTAAATTAACAGTAAATTGTTGGAAGTTAAATCCAGACAACTAGTTTATTAACAGTTAATTGAAAGGTTTGAAAGATAAATCAAATGTTTTTATGTGGGGTATATCATTTTATTACATCAAATATTAATTGATATACAAGTTTTTAACATAAAATTATATGATAAGCACCAACAGAACTTTTCTGCAATTTTAAGCCCTATTATTTGATTTATAACAACGTTAGTCCATATTATAGGTAATTTGACTGTTTTAATACATGTAAATATTCTTTATTAAACATTGAAAAGTGAGAAAAAAAAAAAAAAAAAGCAAAATCTCATATAAAGTTCGGGCAAAGAACTGTATTTTAATTATGGAAAATTACCATATTTTTATGAGATGGTTAATTTCCGTTATTTAACAGTAATTTTTTGGCACCCCAGCTGCCGGTATGTTACTGTTTTTTTTACGGGATTTTTTTTTTTACAGTGCAGGTATCACTGGTGTCATGTCTAACTCCCGTACAGCCAGTCAAACCTCCTGCTTTCCTCATGTCCATATACCTCCTGCATTTTATTACAGACAAATCTAACAAAAAGTTGGTCTCATTCATATAATTTTGAGGTTTTTTTGTCAGACAAAGAGAAATTTGTGACATGCAAAAATTCCATAATCAGCTTTTGGCATATTTAAATGGTCAGACAGGAAATAAGACTTTTATTTGCTTCTCTGGACTCTCTTTTCAGAATGTAGAAAATCTCTGGGGTTTTGGGAGCTCATGGGTACATACTGTTCTACTTGGTGGCTCCGCAGAGAGGCTGGGAAAAGTCTTTTGTTTTGGACCAAGAGCACAGGGCTGCAGAAAGGTGTTTCTCGTCAAATTCTTGTGTTGTTTTTATCCTGGTTTCAGCTCCTGCAGCTTTAACAGCCATATATTGACCAGTAGATACTGCTGACCCAAGCCAACTGCACACACACACACACGCACACGCACACACACACACACACACACACACTTGCACACAAACATGCACATGCGCGCACACATGCACATACACACACGCACATACATATGCACACGTACGCACACACACACATTAATGACAGCAGTTGGCATTTATTTCAGTATTTCAAATGATCTTTCACAAAGAAAGTTGAAACAACAAAACATCAGCAGCTTCGTCTTAGAGCATGACAGTGACAATGTTTGAATAGTCAAATAAGAGTAAATGGGTACATTTCTGCTTTAGAAAACCCAAGACATAAAAAAATATATTTCAGAATATTTCTACATTTTGACTGAGAAGAGGTGGTCGGTATGAATAAGTGCAATGGAAAAGGTTGATCAACCATAACATTAATTGCTTGTGTCTTTGTATGTGGACCGATAAAGAAACCATAACATTCACTAAATTGATACAAGAAAGAAACATACGTACAGCAACAAAATGCTACCATGTATGAATAACTGCAGAAACCATAGAAGAAGACTGACATGTGATAGGATTCTTTGGTTCAGTCTCAGGGGAAAACACTATAGACAATGTCTGTCCCAAAATATTTTATGAAATTCTACATCTAAAAACATTAAAATAACTTTTTAAAATCATATTGTTGCATTTTTTTTGCAGAGTTTCTGAAAATTTTGGTAAAATCTCAAACACATCTAAATGAAAACTTGCCTAATGTAAAAGTTTTTAAGACTTATTATGTCTGACCTGCAGAGGTCCTCTCGGCGGCATAAGCTCTGTTGGTGGAGGCAGTGGGGTTGTGCTACATCCATTTCCTGGTAAGAGCAGGAGGGTACGATGGTTTTCCTCCTTCTCTCCCCACACAGGGCATTAGTGCAGGGGCAGAACAGGACACCCAAGCTGTACTCCTCAGGCACCCTCTCCAGGAAGCGCCGGAGGGCTCGGCGGCACTTGTGCTGGTTGCAGCGATTGGTTCCAGGCATTCGCTTGGTGCAGGCCAAGACATATTCTGATCGCAGGGAACCACACTTCTCATACAAGCCACAGTCCTGCGCTGCTTTCAAGCACTGGTTCTCGCCATCCAGTTGCATGAAAGATGAGGCTGGGGGTAAAGAACACTCAGGGAGTTACGAAAAGGAAAATGTGAGGGCCAAGTGATAAACAATAACTGTTAAAAACTATTAGAAAGTTACAGGAGAAGATGCACACAATATGTTTTGTGCAAAGGCAGTGATGAAAGAAGAAATAAACTAGAGCATAAAAGTTATCAACCTTCCATTTCATCACAAGCGTCTAAAAATAGTTTTGTGAGAGGAGGACTTTGGTAGTATTTTAACATATTTTTGTGCTGAGAACAAAGGGGCTACAACATCCATTAACACTGCTGTAACGATGAGCATGCCCTCACATCTTTGCACATGCCTGGCCTCAAAAGGACTATCTGGAGCTCAATACCAACTAATTCTAATTAATATAGACAACAATTAGAATTACAAAGGGGGCCAAAAATTGCATATTCATCTTTTACTTCCATGAATCTTGTTGTATTCAAAGTGCTGACTGACTCTTGTCTCCTGATGTTTGGTATGACGCAGTCTACCACTATGAAAATTGATAAAAACTGATTGCATTTCGATTACTAGTTACCTCACCAGAATTTACCACAAGTAACACGCCACAGCACTGGCCTTTTAACATCCACTCTTGCACGCTAGCCATAAAACCTACCTAAAGCCTAAAGTCAAAGTTATAACAGGAAGTGTGTAAGGCCAAAATACACATATTAGACCCCGATGTAACCCACTGAGTGGGTTGCCAATAACCTGTGGATGCTTGTACAATTTGCTTGGCCATCAAAGGGATTGTTTGGAACATTAAATGAATTTCAGCATCATAATATCATTTTTACTTCCAAAACTTGGTCATTACTAGGAGTTTTTAACATGGTTACTACTCTGGCAATCATGACATTGTAATACTCACACTATTACCTCACCAGTTCTGGTCCATTCCTGAGCTGTAATCTGAAGTGCTACCATATCTGGTCCACTTCTTATATACCATTATATACCACTTACATACCACCACTGAAGTCTTTATTTACAGTACAGGAAGCCCTTTTAGAGTAGTTCTTTAGCAAGTGTCTCTTAGAGTATGTATACTAACCTTAATGTCAACCTGGCTACTAACCCACTGTTGTGTTCTGGTCTGTTTGTGTTTTGTCTTCTTGTGCTGTATGTAAAGCTGCTGAATACTGTAATTTCCCTCGGGATCAATAAAGTATCTATCTGTCTATCTCATTACAACAGGCGAGCTTAAACTGTGGAAACTCAATCAATCAATCAATCAATCAAATTTTATTTATATAGCGCCAAATCATAACAAAAGTTATCTCATGTTAACGCATTCTTTTGTTGGAAGCTCCAAGAATAAGTCTGGATTCATTTAGGTCTCATTCTTATACATTTATTATTGACTTGATCTGACCACAAACAAAAACTCAGCTGAGGATCCACACCCCAAACAGGGAAATGGACCCCGACATTCCAATGTACATCACTTAATCCTTGTAACCTGATCTCCAAACTCTGGGCTGACCTCTTGTGCTAGTGGGCTGGGTCACAGAAAATGGATTGGTGTCATCTGAAGTCAAGCAGATGTGGTACCTCAACTCTATGTAAAACCCAATATTGATGGTGTGTTACATCTTATCTCCTGTGGTTTACATCCTAATGTGGGCATGTGTATTTAAAAGCGTGCCTAAGGTAAAATCTAAGTCCTATAATCATAAATCTGTCAGTTTAGTATGTTGACCAAGACGTGACCCACTGCTATCCTAAGAACTTTAACACTAACCAGTGAAACAAAAAAATCTAGTGAAACAAAGGAATCCTAACTAATACTGACTATATGTGATTAAACTTAAGAATTCAACTATCTAAATTAAAATAATAATTCACTCATGACACTTTACATATAGAGCTGGTCAAAACCAGATTCTCAGTAGTCTACTGTGCATCTTCTTGTTGTTCTAGTGTACTGGGTTCAAATCCTGGATAACATATATTGGAAAGAAGTGTAATCGATGTGTAGATTCCCTTCAATGAGCTGGTCACTAGCAACTATTTCTCTACTAGTTGCTACTTATTGATTAACATGTCTGAAGTAAGTAATTCACTGAACAGCTTCTCTATGTATATGTGACAGATGACAAGTATGACAGACCTATCGAACCTTCTGCCATTAAACACTCCATGTGTGACGGTGATGGACACTGACTCAAACAACCTGCTCAAAACTCAGCCCACACTGGAGACCCTGTGCATGTCAAAGTGGTTTTACCTGACACTAAGGATGCCATGCGAGTATCCATCAGTGTGTTGTCATAGGGAGACACTGCCAGCTCGTCCTCCCCTGAGGAAATAGAACACACACAAGCATTAGAGGGATCATTCACAAGTGGGCATAGAAATCTAAGACAAACGATTTGGTTAAACAATGGAGTTTGACAAATGACACAACTCCATGTGTCTTAAATAAACTGTTGGATGGTCATTAGTGATATAATCAGATTGACAGCCAATGAGTTCTTTTGGGCTTTAAAGTACATAATGAAATTTATGCTACTACGAGCCTGTGAATCCAATCAATACAAAATGCACTGTAGTTAGTGAATTGTTGTGGGAACATGGGAGATGTTTGTTTGAAAATCTTGTGTGTGTGACAGTGTTTACAGAAAATTTAACATAATAACATTTGATTCATCTTTATTCACATTTAGTGGCATCTATTTCTGTTATGTTGAAGTTAAGCATTTAACCCTTTCATGCATACTGCTAACCACAGTGGACAGTTATTCTACAGCTGTTCTCTTGTATATTCATGGTTTTGTTGTTTAGTTCCATATCAGCCAACATTCATACCATTACTGTAACTTTGCTGTTCTTGATAAACCTGATCTGCACTAACATGTTTGAGTGTAAATCAATTGCTAATTGTTATTTGACTGTAATTAACAGTTTTCTTATTTTTATTACCTCCGCCAAGGAGGTTATGTTTTTGCCAGGGTTTGTTTGTTTGTTTGTCTGTCTGTTTGTTTGTCTGTCCGTTAGTGTGCAACATAACTCAAAAAGTTATGGACAGATTTGAAGGAAATTTTCAGGGTTTGTTGGAAATGGGATAAGGAAGAAATGATTAATTTGGTGGTATTCGGGGTGGGGGGGCCCACGGGGGGGCCCACTGATCAGCCTTGGCGGAGATCTGCGCTCTCCGAGTGCTTCTAGTTTTTTTATATTATCTCCATGAAGTGAGTAAGAACTAGTATTAGAGTATGCTAAAAAGTGAGAAAACATTAGATTAGCTGCATTACAAATGCTTTTGTTTCCATAGTTTTCACACACTATATCACTTTCTGATATGCATTTTAAATACATGTTTCTTTGCTTCGAAAATTAAACACATGGTGTCCAAATGAGTGGAAATTTTTGTACTCAGTGAAAAATAGGTTAATTAAAAAAAAAAAAAAAAAATCTAAAGAGGAATAAAAACACTCAGGAAAGAAATCTTGACTAAGGTTCTCATAATTCATGCATCAAAGGATTAATTTTTAAAGGGGATATGACATCATTGACAGATAGCCACAATGAAACCTTTAGTAAAAATTAGGTCAACAACCTTCATCACTCTCCACACCAACCAGACAGAGGTTTGAACTGCACTGAACAAAACAACACTTAGTGCCACAACGTGTTACTTCCTATTCCAGTCGGTCAAATACAATTTAGAACATTTTGTCTCACAGTTCAGCATCATTTACAATAAAACAGAACAGGTATGTGGAGAATAGACATACATTTGATGGAAGATGTATTTTGGCAAAAAATTAAGTTCACAGTGTCACAATGAGCATTATGCAACCAGCCAACAGTTTTGATGACAAGAGTGTTAGATAAAGTCACTTGTAACCCTTTTTTTTTTTTTGAAGTAGGATTAGGGTTGGGGATAGGGTTACATTTGTACCATGATTAAACTGATGACATTTATGTGATTTGATTTTATTTTTCATTCATCCATCCATTAATTCATTCAGTGAACTTTTATTTAATCTACATTTAATCTATTTTGAGGCAAAGGCTTCACTGATAATATAAACCAGGTAACGCAGAAAACAGTTGATGATGAGAACAAGAAATTCATTAAACAATTAAAAAAAAAAGAATTACAACAATAAACTGTTGTAAACAATAGTGATAAAGGGAAAAAAAGGCTGCTAAATTCTAAACTATTATAATTAGTTAAAAGAAGAAAGAGTCAAGTCTATAAACACCAACCACTAGCCGATAAAACTAAACTGACATTCCCAATAAATATTCAATCTGCAACTGAAAAATGACATTGGGGTGGGCGATATGGCAAAAATATCAACTCACGATTAAAAAAAAAATCACAATCTTGATTTTATCACGATTCTTTACATTGATCTTTGAGACTAATTTGCAGGTTTCTGAACAGTGCAACCGCAAAATGTCCCTATCTAAAAATAACCTTAAAAGAAAAAAGTAAAACTGACAATTTAGCCCAAGAACCTTCGAGAACATTTTCAAATTAAATAGTTTGTTCAATTTTGCAACATGTACCAAGAACATAAACATACTAAAATGTAAACAACACTCTGACTATGTGCACTCTTGAACTTTATTGCACTTGGTTTTTGAGGTAACTTTCAATAAACATAAAAAGTTAAAAAAACAAAACAAAACAGAACCTTGCAGACTGGAACTACATCAGTCCTGGTGCATCTATAGCCTGTCCGTCCATGGGAGTGGATCTCTCCTTCACTGTGGTTCTCCCGAGGTTTTCTCCCTTTTCCCACTGGGTTTTGAGTTTTTCCTTGCTGAGAAGGAGGGTCTAAGGACGGGGGATGCCCTGGACATTACTCATTTTCCTTGCTGATTATTGACTGTTGATGTTTACACCCAACTGACTCTGTAAAGCCCTTTGAGATAACCTTGTTGTGATATTGGGCTATACAAATAAAACTGAACTGAATTGAGAACAATTATCAATGAAGAAATGCCTGTTTTCAATGATCCTCCAGGTTTACAGAACAGGTGGCTGGTAGCTCTGGTTTTTCAACTGGTACTCAGTGTATTGGGTGGTCTTGGATGGAGGAAGAAGTCCAAAATGAGAAGAAGAATAATCAAGGCGCTCCAAAAAAGGATCAATGTGGAAGGTATTTGGTACTCTTCCCATAAAGAGTGCCTTTACTACACTGAACAAAAATATAAATGCACGACTTTTGTTTTTGCTTCCATTTTTCATGAGCTAAACACAAAGATCTAAAACTTTTTCTATGTACACAAAAGGCCTATTTCTCTCAAATATTGTTCATAAATTTGTCTAAATCTGTGTTAGTGAGCACTTCTCCTTTGTCCTTTGCTGAGATAATCCATCCACCTCACAGCTGTGGCATATCAAGATGCTGATTAGACAGCAGGATTATTGCACAGGTGTGACTTAGGCTGGCCACAATAAAAGGCCACTCTAAAATGTGCACTTTTACTGTATTGGGTGGTCCAGGGGGGTCAGAAAACCAGTCAGTATTTGGTGTGACCACCATTTCCTCGCACAGTCTTCTTCATGAATTCTCTGAAACAGCTTTGGAGATGGTTTATGGTAGAGAAATGAACATTCAGTTCACAGGCAAAAGCTCTGGTGGAGAATCCTGAAGTCAGCATGCCAATTGCATATTCCCTCAAAACTTGTGACATCTGTGGTATTGTGCTGTGTGATAAAACTGCACATTTTGGAGTGGCCTTTTATTGTGGCCAGCCTAAGGCACACCTGTGCAAAAATCCTGCTGTCTAATCAGCATCTTAATATGCCACACCTGTGAGGTGGATGGATTATCTCAGCAAAGAAGAAGTGTTCACTAACACAAATTTAGACAGATTTGTGAACAATATTTGAGAGAAATAAACCTTGTGTGTACACAGAAAAAGTTTTAGATCTTTCAGTTCAGCTCATGAAAAATGGAAAAATATGAAAAAATATATTTTTGTTCAGTATAAATGCTTGCATTGAAGTTGTTGGCTTTTGTTTAACACTACCTGTTGCCTCTGGCTGTGGTGTGGCTGCTCTTCTAGTTCAATTTTCTCTCATACTGTTTGGATGCTGTCTCTTCAGCTGATTGAATAGGTTCATAGGGTTGTCATACATTATTCAAAAGCTCTATTTGGATGGGATTAGTTTTACATAGATATGTGGGGTAAAGTAATAACTGCCAGAGGGGACAATGTCCCCTTAAACAAGCATCCTGCCTCTTCAAATTAAAGTTTCTGAAGGTAGGGAAAAGGAAAATGAGCTGCACAACAGCGGGAGACTCAAGTCTTCACTTTCACTTTCACTTTGTACATCATATGGTGTGCGCGTACTCTCTGTGGGGTACGTACAGCATGGAATGTACCCCCGTATAAACCCCCCCAATTCGACAATCTCTCTGCTTTGTCAGATGTTGATATGTTCTAGTAGTTCATGATCTACTATTGTCATATCGCACACCCCTACAATTATCAGTTAGCTTTTATTTTGGATTCAGGGCAGATACCAAATCAAGGAGACCAAGAGCTGATGTGTAGAACTGATGCACATTTGCAATCAACAACTCCAACTGACTGTCAAATAATAATAATAAAAAAAGTTCAATTCAGTATATACACTACCTGTCAAAAGTTTGGACTCACCTGGGTTTTCTTTATCTTCACAACTATTTACATTGTAGAGTCTCACTGAAGGCATCAAAACTATGAATGAACACATATGGACTTATGCAGTTAAAAAAAGTGTGACATAACTTAAAGCATGTTTTATATTTTAGATTTTCATAATAGCCACATTTTGCTTTGATTACTGCTTCGCACATTCTTGTAATTCTCTCGATGAGCTTCATGAGGTAGTCATCGGAAATGTTTTCCAAAAGTCCTGAAGGAGTTGTAAGTGATGCCAAGCACTTGTTAGCCATCTGCGGTCCATCTCATGTCATTTAAATGAGAAGGCGAGTCCAAACTATCGACTGGTAGTGTAAATATAATGTAATTTTAGAAAGAAAGAAAGAAAGAAAATTCTGAAATCAATGATTTAAAGATGTATCTGATGATCTGCCTTGGCCACTAATCTGTGATGACAGTGTTACAATAAATCAGTTGTTGAAAATCAGTCGCTGAAAAGACAGTACGTTACAAAAGTTGTGGACTGATAAGAGGTTTCACATAACAGAACTGAGCTCCTCTTTCCAAGAATTAAAAGTTGCTCCTCACCCTATAAGTCTCCGTTAATGGAGACCTGAAGAGATGGCAAAAGGCCACATATTTTTTTTCTCCAACAGAAAAACAGATAACGTGGATAAAATAAATAAATAAAAGTGGAAAAACTCCAGATTCTGAAATATCCTCAGAGTATAAAGGTCTGAAGTAGGTCTTTGAAGGACCTTTGTTTTGGCTATTTCTGTGTGAAGTGAACTTAGGGTCAGTTCAGTCATATGTAAGGCTGTGTATTGGCAAGAATCTGGCGATACGATACAAATCACAATACTAGGATCACCATACAATATATTACGATATATTAGGATACTGTTAAAAAGCCAATTTTTGGTTTGTTTCTTTTTAAAAATGATTATTTCTTTGAATTAGACCAGAAATATACACAAATACTAAACATATTTTTATTTGATCACAACAGGATTCAATGTTATATCACAAAATGTTCCTGTGTTCAAACTGAAATAATGTTTTACAGACGTTACAGTTTAAGATCCTGTTCAAATGTTCATATTCTATTAGTTCACAACTAACATCAGAACATTATGCTTGTGCAATCCCAACAGACATTAAAAAAACGTAAAAGAGTAAAAGAGAGTAGTAAAAGAGTGTTAAATAATAATAAATAAATAAATAAATAAAATATAAGAAAAACAAAAAAAAACTAAAATGAACATCCACAAATCTGCATCTGAATAAATACCTAAAAATATTGATACAGTGCTTCTTGATATCGATACAGTACTGTGAAATGAAATATCGCGATATATTGCAGAACCAATATTTCTTACACCCCTAGTCACATGTATATATTATGGGATATAATATTAAACCTTGATAACTACAAATCCATAGTAGACTGAAAATAGTGAAAATTAACATGTTTAAATTACTTTTCATTGTCAACATCAGAACTCAAAACCTGATGCCTTTTCTGTGCATCTCCGTGTTTGTTTTACAGCACTTTACATGTTTTTGTGAACCACTTGTTTCACACCTTCAGTTTTAAAAAGTCAGTCCATAAATGTCTGGGAAGTGAGGAGACCAGTTGACAGAACTTATGGAGAAAAATGCTGTCTAATTCTTCTCTGATATGGGTCATGGGTCTTATTTGTAGTATTTTTCAGTTCACAATGTGCCCAATATTTTCAGTTGGTGAAGAGATGTGGACTGCAGGCAGACCAGGTGGTGATGATGATGATGATGATGATGATGATGATGATCATAAACTTTATTTTGAACATAAGTAGGAATAAAATATAAAGGCGAACAAGAGGCAAAGAGAAATGACAAATTTAAAGGGAACACTCCAGAATATTGAAGGCAATAAGTTAACAAAAAAAATGTCAATGTTAAAGTGTCTTTAACAACACTTTATGTCTGATATGGAGTGGAAAGAAGCTGAGCTTACTTTATATTGTCCTGCCCTGAACTGGGATAGGGTAGTATGTGGTTTAGCATTATCTTTCTTAAGTATTGAGGGCTTTCCCTGAAAAAGATCTTGATAGGAGCATATGTTGTTCTGAAACCTGCTTATATCTTGACGATTGTATTGATAGCACCTTTCTAAATGTGCAAGCTGCCCATTCCATAGGCACAAACGTATGCCCCATTACCGTCAGAGATGCAGGCTTTGAAATGAGCCCTGATACAAGTCAGATGGTCCATTTCCACTTTGTAGTCCAGTTTTCCACTTTGCCTCAGTCAACTTAAAGGAGCTTTGGCTCAGACAAGATGGTGGATTTTCAGGATTATGTTCACATACGGTTTATTCTTAACATCAATCAATCAAAGTTTATTTCTATAGCACTTTACAACAACATAACGAAGCCCAAAGTGCTTTACATCTAAAAGCATGATTAAATTATAAGATAAAAAACAGGTTATCAAGTACCATAAATATGCATAAAACAATAGGACACAACACACATTGATAAAACAGACCACAGATTCAAACCTAATAGTGTCTCAGTGCTAAGGGTTAAAGCCAGTCTAAACAGTTGAGTCTTTAACCTGGACTTGAACAGGGGCAGGTCAGTGAGGACTTGCAAGTCAGGAGGCAACAAGTTCCTCAGTTTTGGAGCAGCAACAGCAAATGAACGACCCCACTTAACATGATAGAGACTTAACCAGCACTTGTAGATGGTAAGGTGAACTGTGTGCACAGACAGTGATTTCTGGAAGTATTCCTGAGTCCATGCAATGATTTTCAACACAAAATCTCATCTAGTTTTAAAAGACGGCAGCCTAACAGTCGGAAAATCACAGGCATCTAATACTGAATTCTAGCCTTGCACCTTAAACACACACAGATGTCTCCAGATTCTCAGAATCCTTTGATTATGATGATGAGATTTTCATGATCTTTACATTTTTATGTTGAAAAATTATTCTTCAATTAAATTAATCCATAATTTGTGGATTTTCACATATTGAAGATCTTCTGCCGATCTTTACCTCTGAGAGACTCTGCCTCTTTGACCTGGTGCCAGTTAATCTCATTAGAGGCCAAATGTTCCTCCAGATGTCTCTTCTTGGTACCACTTACTTTTCCAGCCTTTTGCTGGAGATGCATTACCAGGATGCGATTTGTTGGGGAGGATGGGTGGGATCAGTCCCCCCCCTCCCCTTCTGGTTTTTACATCCCTGCTTCTGCTGAATGAATTCCATCCTTGGGGGGGCAACCTCATCAATGATTAAAAACCAAACAAAGTAACAGGCAGGCCATGACTGAGTTTTCTTACATGTATAGCCTACATTGCTGGCACTAACTTTCACCTGAACCGAACTGTCAGTAGTCGGAGTTCGTGAACATCCCCATGCACAAAAATACATTGTATTTGTATTGAATTGCTGCTTGTGCTGCGCTCAACCCCTCCAGCTGGCCATCAGACGAGGACAGAGCGGATGGTGTTTGAGGATGACAAACTTGTCACCATTCAAAAAACCCTTGCTGCTGAGGTCTCAGACATTCCTTTGCTTCTGAAAGACTTTCAAAAATTTAAATGCCACGGAGTCCAAGGAGACAATCTCCACACAGCGTTTTCTGCTGTCTCCATGCACCCCTTGCCAACAACAGAGTGCGAACGTGGATTCAGTGCATGAATCACATCCTCACTGATGAGCGCAACAGAATGAACGTGTCCACACTCTTCTCCTCATCGCTGTTAGTGGACCATACATGCATTCATTTCCTGCTCAGAAGTTTGCAGAGATGTGGATAAAAGAAGAGTGAAATGCTGCAGACCAACAGAAAAGCCTGAATTATTTTGACATGATTTGAAATCTTAATCAATTAGCTTTGTTCCGTTTTACAGTCTGTTTGAGTTGCCCGTTCGCCATAAATCCTGTCCCATGTTGGTGTGATCGGCCTTTATCCATGGTCCTGAAATTTAATGAGGTCATCTCCCACATCGCAGACTTTATTTATCCCACCATGGGAAAATTTAACAGTTAACAGCAGGAACATACAACAAGCAAGTGCGGAGAAAAAGACAGGTACAAAGAAAAGGCAAACGAGTGAAAAATGAATATAAGAGAAAAGTAAGAAATTTGGTATTTATAGAAATATTTATATAAATATAGTATTAAAAATTAAATTCATATTATTTACATATTATGTGTATATAATATGTGGAAACCTTTAGTTTGGTACATCTTCTATCAGTAGTGTTTGAAATGCCACTACCTCTACTCCATAAATACTCAATAAATGTCACAACACTTATTTCCATCTAGAGTTGCTTCTTTTTTGTTTTTGCCAAGAACTTAATGATTGATGATGGAAGAGCCAGAACACCGCATAAACTTTTGTCCTGCACAACCAGCAGATTCTCAGTGGGATAAAGGTCTGGACTGGTTGTAGACCTGATGAATCCTGGCCTTTTGTTTTAGAGTGATTTCTGTGCAGTAACAAGTGTTTTGCTGAACAAATATCATGACATCCTGCCTTCTGTAATGTTATTTGTTATATAATACACCATATAAACCCTGGCATAGGATTTTTAATAGCCAACCAATTGTAACATAATAAAACCTGCCTTGAGATATCAGACTAACTAATGGTCTAACTTTAATTCCATCACATCATACAAAATGAGGGAGAACAAACTCAAAGTGGACATATACTTGTGTTATTGGAGGCAGGTTTTGTCCAGTGGTGAAAGCCATTTAGCAGAGCCTTGATTGACTGGTGGACAAGAGGATTGTTCCTGCAAATTATTTAAACACACTCCAAAGAACAAACTCAGTCAAGAATGTAATGGCATGTAAAGTGTTTATGTATGTAAATCCTATTCTAGGCTATATATTTATGGTAATGACACGCTAGAGCAGCCTAGCAGTGTTAGGAACTGAAGAGTGTGTAATTACACTAATGCTCTACTGACTAATAGGCCACAGGGGAGGAGGAGTCTGCTGGCTAGTGTTAGTTCACTTACTGATGTACACTAAATTACTGATGGCAGTGCAGGAGAAAAGCTTAGTGATATATATTAAATTATTGCCTGTTTGTTTAATTTATTGTTATCACCAATGTTTTAACCTGTTTTTCATCATGGTTTGCTGCTGACCTCTTGATCTTGATGGGACTTTATCTGGTTAAATAATGGTTGAATTAAAAAAAAAAAAAAAAGTACACATCACACCAGTATAATCAATATGCTTCTTCATGTGTGGGAAAGAGACAGTGTCCTGATTAGATCTCGTCTTAACATGAGCCTTAACTTGGAAGACACATGTTGGCAGTCAAAGTGAAAATCAGAATTGCACTTGGTCTGAGGTGTTCAGATTAAATAATAAAGTGTATAATAGTTAATATGAAATGGAAATAAATGTGAATAAGTTGTTCAACAAGATGTCATCATACTACTCCATAAAGAAAGTGATGAAGAGAGTTGAAAGTTATACAAGAAATCTGTGAAAAACATTGTTTGGTGCAACTGTAAATGTATAAATGTGGATGTCCTAATGTCTATTGCATGCTGAACAGGCTGAGATTAATAAATAATAGGCCCTTTTCCACTGCAGGAACTTTTTCAGAATCTTTGAGCATTAGCCGGAACTTGAAAAACCCTGGTGTGTTTCCATCTAAATTACCCAGGTAAAAATCTTTCCCTCACCCCCAAACTTTCCCTGAAGAAGTTCCTGGTAGGGAGGTAGTGCTTTTCAGATCATGTGGAATTCTTGAGGGGCGGGGCTGTGTGCTGGAGAATGCTGACTGGTGGACTACACTTGCAGCGTTCCGCATTCCATTCACCCGCCATTAAGCCACTGTGCGGCAGCAAACTTTGTTTTGTTCATTTCATTTCCACAAGCTCTTTTGATCATTCAGAAAATGGACCAAAAGAGAAGCTACAAGTGGACAGATGACGAGGTCCAGGCTCTTTTGAGCATATTTGCGGAGGAGGAAATTCAGAGGACTTTGACGACATGAAATGATTGAGTTTATGCAAAATTAGCCAACAAGATGGCGGAGCCAAATGTAAGACACATGCCTAAACAAATATGAGACAAGCTGAAGGAACGGACCGCAGAAGAAAAGGACCGCAGTGGATCCGACCACCAAACAAACAAATGGTATGACCATCTCAGCTGGCTGTCCTGAACCAGCTGGTCCAGACACTTGGCCAGGAGCTCAAACCTTTCACAGATATTTATTTCCTTTTGAATCTCAAGGCACCTTGTTTTTTTTTGCAAATTTTGTTTGTGTTTTTTTATTTTAAAAAAATTTAAAAAAAAAATCTAACCTAATATTGTCTGTTCATTTACAAAGCATTAAAATATAGTAGAGTATAAGTACTTTTTAAGTAATATGCAGTAGAATTAAATGCAGGCATTTGAGTAAATCTGTATGACTTTAGGGTTGAACCTGGACTTTACCTATAAAACAACGGAGAAGGAAAAAAGGACCAATCATCACACTTAAAGTTGGACGTGATTTAGTTTAATGACTGAGAAGGTGAAAATACATGCTCTAAACCATTTTAAATAAAAATTAAGGACATGTAATGATGGTTAATTTCACCTAAAATGTATTCCAGATGGATTAAGTGATTTGACAACCAGTAAATGTAAAACCAAAACTGCCCACTTAAATTATTGTCATTTATGGTGCTAGAGCTTAGTTCCTGATGTACATGAACTGTACCTGTCACATGCTCAGATAAAACATGTTTGAATACTGCAACTGTGACAAGTTTATGGGGCTGAAACTTAGCTGATGATTTTAGAATTTTTTTCAATCTTGTGTGTGTGTGTGTGTGTGTGTGTGTGTGTGTGCGTGCGTGCGTGCGTGTGTGCGTGCGTGTGTGTGTGTAGGGTGTTCACAAATGTCTTTACAAATAACGTCTGTCGTCTTTCCCATTCAGATCGATGTAGTAAAACATAAGAAAACTTGGGCGTCCTCCATCCTGGGGGTACTGTGTTGCACAAACAATGATGTGTGCTTGTCAGTCGCCGTTTATAGTTTCGTTGTGTTTTTGGGCCTTCAGCTTCTTCTTCTTACTGCCACCTAGTGGACTGGAGGTGTAGTGTAGTTTCTTATACCACTCCCATGTCATCAGCCTGATTTGAATAAATTACCCTGAACTTTGGGGCGTGGTGGAAACGCAAAGCACACAGATTACCAGGAATTCTTTTACCCAGGTAATGGGTACCAGCCTGAGTGTTGTTTGCAGGTGTCTGCAGATTTGGAATGAGCTAGATGGGTTTATTAAATTATCACAATCCCTTTCTGCCTTCAAAAAAATGTTAGAAAGAAACTTCTGTCTTCCTATGCATAATATAATCTCTGTCAGAATCATGTATTTTTTTTGGAACTGTTGCTGTCTGAGTATGTGTGTGTATGTGTACCTATGTGTGATTGTGTGGACGCTTGTGTAGGTTGCTTGTGTGGGGTGTGTGTCGATGACTCCCCGTGAGTGGGTGGTGATGAATATGTAGGTATGTCATTGGGGGTGGGGGGTGGGGGTTGAGAGGGAAGGGGGGTGAGGATATTGTTGGTTGCTTGGGTCCCCTATCTATAAACACTCTTGCTTTCTTGGGGTTCCCTTTCATGTACATCTGTTATAAACTGCTCATGTATATATATTTTTCTTTCTCTGTGCATGAATAAAAATATCTGAATCTGAAATAAGTCCTGGAAATAAAAGTTCCTGATAATTTGATGGAAAAGGGCCTAATGGAGTATTGTGGCTTAGTCAATTGAACATAGCAGTATTATAATGATTAAGACATGATGTCCAAGGGGCAATGGCCTCAGCTCCAAAGTGATGCCAATGTGGAAGTATTTAAATGTGCAATACCACTGATGGCCATTAGGTATTGGCTCCAAAAAGCCTGTTCTCCAAATGACCATATTTCCTCAAACATCATGTTCAGGATGTGAAGCTAAATGCTGCAAATGCTGTTATGAAAAGTATGACGTGATAATTCTGTGATTAAATCATATAAACATAGAACATCTGACAAATCTTTTCACGGGATGTTGAACATCAGGAGGGATACCGAGCTAAATTCTAAATTAAAACAACCATTATTGCATTACTACATTAGACAATAGCTAATGATAGCAGTCGACCACTCAGACAACTTAGCTGATCCAGTAGGAGAGCAGTAAATTAATTCTGACACATCTCATTCCCCTTGCTATCTTTTCACCTGAAACGCACTTTTCAGAATTCATTTATGCATCTGCTCTCCCATGAACTGGCAACACGTCAGTATTACCCCGCCCTTGTCTGCTGGTTGTCAGGATAGGCCCCACAACCTCACAAGTACCAAGTGGTTCATAAAAAGGATTGGATGGATGGATGGATGGATGGATGGATGGATGGATGGATGGATGGATGGACGGACAGACGGATGGACGGACGGATGGATGGATTTAGGCCTTTCCTAAATTCATGTGACACTATCAGTAATGTTCTTACTTCAAAATATGCTCCTATGTCTATCCAGACATTAGCTGTCTGTTGTCTTTTTATTTACTGACCAATATTGAAGCTGTGAAATTATAGCAATTTGTCAAATCCCTGCATTTATATGACTTGCATCCAGCCTTATCTGACCTTATCTTTTTGCTAGCAATATATTTGATCCTCCCACCACGAGTGAGATGTCAGAGGAAAATGTCCATGTGTGAATGTAGTCTATAGACTTATTCAGAACATATGTCTTAAATTACTGGAGTCACTCTGTTCTTATGTTATTTGGACTATTAATAAGATTTTAGGGAAATTGAAACCCTGGTGCTAAAAGTGCTGAAGTCACAAAAAAAGTTTTTAGGGTGGACTTACCTAAACAAATACAGCATGTTTATATGCTCAACTTGAATTGTCCAAAATGTGACTTCAGTGGTTTTAGCACCAGAGTCTTCAATTAAGACTTTGATGTCTGTTGTGTTATGGTTGGAAGTACAGCCTATTGCCTGCTGAATTAGACTTTATGAGCTTCCATCTATTGAATTAAATGTATACTAACAGTCAATACAAACTTTGAGGTAGAAATGTATGCATATTTCTACTTGTAGGGGGGTTGTAATTATTCATTGTGGATTTATTGATGACTTAGTGCTCGGGTAGTTGAGATAATGATGAGTTCTCATGTTGTCACGGTTCATTGCACATGGGTTGGTCTCTGCAAAAGTGGACCAAATACACATTGAGCAATACTCAGTGGGTATCTGCACAATTTGAGGATTGGTTTTGAAGGCCTATATAAAGGCCCAAAAAAGGCCACCATTGTAAGTCCAGTGAACGGCATTATGTCACATCTATCGTGTGAACAACACCTCCGGGCACTGGGTATGGTGGAGGCCGGTTTGAACTACAGTGATATAGCCAGGCGTATGGGCTGTTCCCAACCCACAATCAGAAACCTGATTGAGCGCCACAACACGACACCTAGTCCACAGCATGCGCCAATGGATCGCCGCCTGCATCGAAGCAAACGGAGGCCATACCCGGTATTGACTGTAGTGACTTTGTGTTTGGCAGGTGCCATTTTCTTTTGTTAAGTTTTTTGTTTTGAAATTATTCTTGAAACTTTAGATTTTTGTTTCTGTATGCCAATGTCCTAAACAAATGATTCATAAGAAAAAATTCCAGTTTAGGGTTTCAAAATAAAAAATTATGTCGAAAAATATGGTCTCAAAGTTTTCATTGACTGTGAGTGTATGTTATATAATTTTTTTTTCCTAGCAGACAGCTGGACTGTAAGTCAATAAGCCACTAAGTTAAAAAGTTACCCTGTCTGTTACATTTATTAATGCTTGTTAAAGCTTACCATTTTTCGGTCTAACAGATGTTATTTCATTTCAGTATTTTTGGTTGAATATTGGTACAGAAAAAGTGGGATTGATCCTCTGGGGACCACAAATGAATGCTTCAGCAAAATATATGTAATGTGAAGGTACAAAGTGATCTAGGGTAATGGGAACACCTCCAGTTAACATTAGAGGTTATTCCAAAATACAGTTCAAGCCACAGTAGTGGACAACCATTTGTTAATACACTGCCAGGGCTACACCCTTTAGCATTGCTAAAATATGGATGAAATCCAGCTTTAGATATGCATCCACATAGAGAGTAGCCTTTAAGTCTCCCTGATCCACCGTTACTGAGCTCTGACTGACCTGGCAGCAGGCGAACCCTCCAGTAAATGTGCAGGCACTGTTCCTCTTTACGGAAGCCACGCTGGCACTTGCAGACTAGCAGAGCAGGGTGTTTGGACAACAGAGCATCCTGTCTCTCCAGGCATTCAGTGGTGGCCTGCTCCCCCAGCGGGGACTCCTGTGCCTCGGCTGCACATAGATCCATGCCCCGGTACAAGGCCTCGCACTGGGGGTCTGCAGAGCACACCCGATGAGCTTCAACACAATCAGTGGGAGGAGGGGGGAAGGGGAAGGCAGGTGCCAAGTACGGCAACACACCTAAAGGACATACAGAAGACATGGAATACGATGTGTTAAAAAGAGACAGTAAAGTAGAAGCAAGAAGGAGGAGGAGAAAAGGTCACACTCATCACATATGAGCTCTTTATTAAACATGTGTCGAGGCAAATTTGTGCCAAAGCAGCTAACGACACCCAGAGAATCACACATAAATACACAGGTAAATGTCATTATGCCTCACACTTCAAAATCTCATGTCTACCGCTACTGAGGAGATAAGCATTGATTGCAAATCATGCAATTAGATATCAGAGAATGCACTGCTCTGGATAATAACAATGACCTTCTGATAGAGAAACATATCCACAAGTGCTCACTGAGGTAAAAGACCTTAATACCTCCTTTCTTAGGCTGTAATCCAAAAGTGGATCACAGACTTGATTAGAATGAGATGCAGACTGTTCTGTGGAAAAAAGTGTGCGGATGTCAATTTAACAGCTGCAAATGAAAGATTTCTGGATATAGACAATATAGAAAAGTAACTGACAGATAAATAGAACTAACATTCTAATACTAACACTTCTTTTAATCTAGTAGAGCACTGTTATTTTTACCTCCGCCAAGGAAGTTATGTTTTTGCTGGCACTGGTTTGTCTGTCAGTCTGTCTGTCTGTCTGTATGTACGTGTGCAAGATAACTCAAAAAGTTATGAATGGATTTGGCTGAAAATTTCAGGAAATGCTGATACTGGCACAAGGAACAACTGATTAAATGTTGGTGGTGATTGGGGGGGGCACTGATCTGCCTTGGCGGAGGTCTGCGCTCTCAGAGTTCTTTTCTAGTTAGTTATTATAGTTGTCACCTTGATGCTTATTGATAAATTTACCGTGTTCAGGCATCTTCAGGTTTGTAGAAGTAAAAATTTATTACTTTTTCAGACATTTTTCAGTGTTTTTGATTAAATTTTAGACCCTGCATTCACAAAAGTAACAGCACCACAGGCCTCATAGATACGGGATTTCCTTGAACCAGTCTTAACCATTACATTTCCCATTTTTCCATGACTGTTTTTACTACTGTTGTTCAAGCTGCTAAAGCTCATACCTGAACCCGTCAATCCATGAATGATTGTTGGAGGCTCCACTCATTCCCAAATCAATTATGATAAAATTAACACTAATCACACAATTGATTAGTGTTGATCATTAATGTTCTTTACAATGATTTCCAAAACAAATACACCAGTAGGATTTATTTTGTCTGTGGAATTTTTACGACCTTTGAGTGTCAGACTTCAGGATTAGTTATCAGTTTTAAAGATAATTAAGGCCTTACTTTATAACGATCACATTTAAGACTTTTTAAGGATCCAGGAACATTCTCATGTTATTGTGCTTTTTTGTTGTTCTTTTGATGTATAATGCATATATTATTGATTCCTCTTTAAATTTGTTTGGTGCCATTTCAGATTTGTGTGCTATTTCGAACTGTGTAGAGATTTTAACAGTGGTGGCTCATCAAAAGAGGGCGCTAGGGCATCGCCCCACTTGTCTCATATGAAGAAGACAATAGGAATCACCTAAAATGTTTGTTGTCTTTTTTCTTGTATGCACATCAATAAAAATATGAAACAACAGGAATCACCTAAGATAATTTAACAAAAACATTAATATTCAAATAAACAAGCTATACATGATACAGCCTGTGAGTACCATGTATAATCTGCTTTCACATGTAGTTTAAAAATGTTTTTGGGCATTTAGCGAGCTGCCAAGTCACGTTTCCTGTTTGAGGTGCAAAAATCTGCACCCAAGGCTCTCCGTTTACCATAATAGACTCTCATTATAAATAGTGCATGTGCAGTAGACCCCCTCCAATACAAGAGAAAGGAGAGCCTCGGGGAAAAACAATTTCACCCAAGCACCACCCACAGGAGTAAATATCACATCCAAAAAGAATCGAGACCTAGCCCATACATGGAATCAGCGAAATACTGCATAACCAATACTACTTGGCAAAGACTGAGTGGCTGGATAGCTCAGTGGGAAAGACAAATGACAATGATGTGGGAGGTGAGGGTTCAAATCCTAGCATGAGTAGCTTTACAGATGTCTTTTACCCTTACACTGATGTTCTGTTTTTTCAGTTCCATGCGATCTACCCGCACTACCTTCACTGCTGTTCAAAATCCGTTGTCCATATTATCAGTGGAAAAGACCCTTGTCAGGGACATGCCTGACTTTAACAATAGAGTCATACAAAAAGTTACATGTTTGAAGGACATTCATTCATTCATTCATTCTCTGAACCCGCTTTATCCTCACAAGGGTCACGGGGGTCTCTTGGAGCCTATCCCAGCTACTTACGGGCAAAGGCGGGGTACACCCTGGACATTTCCCCAGTTCATCGCAGGGCTGACATATAGAGACAAACAATCACTCTCACATTCACACTTATGGGCAATTTAGATTAACCAATCAACCTATCAGTGCATGTCTTTGGATTGTGGGAGGAAGCCAGAGTACCCAGAGAGAACCCACGCAGACATGGGGAGAACATGCAAACTCCACACAGAAAGGTCCTGCCCCACGTCAACTGGTGTTGGAATCGAACCCAGGACCTTCTTGCTGTAAGGCACAGTGCTATCCAGGGCACCACCGTGTCGCCCTGTTTGAAGGACAGACAGATGAAATTTACATATAAAAAAATGCATGACTGAAAACACATACTGTGTATTTTTATTTGAATTTAAATTTAATTAATATTTTAAAATAGTGGTGCATGTAGTTTGGTGTATCCTAGAGGACATGTGGTTATAGTGCAGCTGAAAACTGATTTGGATACTGCACCCCACCAAAAAATAATTTCACCAGGTGTCACTGGATTTCAATAGCATTTCCACTTTCAAACATGTATTGTTGCACATGTAAGAGCCTGATGTATAGAGGTGCACCCAATATACTGTACTGCTCCCTCACAGCAAATGTTACATAGGAACCACAAATATGAACTTCAGCATGAGTATCAATATGGATGACTGAAACTCTAAAACCCACAGAGGAGGGGATCCAAACTGAAACACTGTGTAAAATAAAAACAATCCTCCATCATGTGATAGCCTGAGGTCTGTCTGTGACTTTAAATCTCACCCAGTTAAGTGAGAGTCCCCCCAACCACATACGAAACACCACACAAGGTCACCACTGCTTGACCTAATTCTGACTAATGCCCCATAGAAGTATATTGACACAGATATTTTGAAATATGACCGAAGTGATCACTGCGCCATTGCAACTGTCAGCGATATCAAATTACTGAAAACATAACCTTGCATCTTGGTCAAAAGAGATCTTAAAAATTTTAATGAGCAAGCTTATATTCCTGATCTATTGCGTTTTAAGTGGTGCAGATTCTCTCTTTTTGACAATGTAGAGCAAACATGGCAGTATTTTCATGAGGGCCTTTTAAACTTAATCAATAAGCATGCACCTTTGTGTGAATTAATAATAATAATAATAATAATAATAATAATAATAATAATAATAATAATAATAATAATAACGATGATTAGATTTATATAGTGCTTTTCTATGAACGCATACTCAAAGCGCGTACAGTAAATCCATTATTCATTCGCTCTCACATTCTCCCTCTGGTGGTGGTAAACTACATCTGTATCCACAGCTGCCCTGGGGCAGACTGACGGAGGCGCGGCTGCCAATCTGTGCCTATGGCCCCTCCAACCACCACCAAACATTCATATGTATTCATACACCAGTGTGAGGAGCAGCACTGGAGGCAAGGAGGGTGAAGTGTCTTGCCCAAGGACACAACAGCACATGGACAGAGCGGGATTCGAACCACCAACCCTTCAGTTATTGGATGACCCACTAAAATTTAGGGTAAAAGGCTGAAATCACCCCTGGTTTTCCACTGAAATTAATAATAACAATGGATTGGATTTCTATAGCGCTTTTTAAGGGCACCCAAAGTGTTTTACATTTTGATCCATTGATCATTCACTCACACACTGACACTCTGGTGGTGGTAAACTACATCTGTAGCCACAGCTGCCCTGGGGCAGGCTGAAGGAAATTGGAAGCCTTCTCAAAGAAAGGGATACTGCCTGGGCCACAGCAAGGAAAAACAGGAGGGTCCGATCAAGTGAAAGTTAACATCAACATGAAAAAGTAAATCTGCACACATCATTTATCAAGTGGGCTCATTTTTTAGCGAAAGATCTCTATTTTATGGAACTGTTATCCTTTTAAAAATACCATTTGTAGAAAAAAGTTACAACCCATTTTATCGATTGTACTTTTTACACCATAGCCATGCCTCAGACATAAAAATAGGACTCGAATTTGACGCTAAAAATTATATGTGAAATCTGTGAACATTTATTCAATCTGTTGATTATATAGAGGACTGTTACATTTCAGTATTAGATTTTTTATTTTGTGAATATTATTGATATTTATGAGTTTGAACATTTGTGAGTTTGTGATGCCCTGTCCATGTGTTACCACAAAAATACCAATTTTTAATTTTTAAGTTCCTTAAAATTCGATATTTGAGTGAAACTTTCAGAAAGTAATGATCTTTTGATACATATTAGGTGATGCATACAATGGTAAAGAGTCATCCACATGTTACTATGGCAGCCTGTCCACGTGTTACCGTATTCTCATGTCAATAAACAGAGACTTTTCATTATTTTACTCCAAATTTATTTCAGCATAGTTGAACATAATATCTAAAAGGTTTTGTACTACTTGATATGAATTCCTGTCAAGTGATGGGTCCAGAGTTGACTTTTAAGTGCAGGTTGAACAACTGCATGTTTAAAACATAACGTACGCACTTGAAAACCCTTGGCCTGACTTATCAGGCTCACTACTGCCCCCAGTGGCCTGATTTATCAGTGCATGGCAAAGTTTTTGGACGGGTGAGACAACCAACTGATGACAAAAACCTGTGGCCAGTGTGGCTGAGGGTAAAAAGCTTGGAACCACACTAGTCAAAAGTGACAGATTTATCAAATTCACAAGATAGGGACCAATTGAATTGAAGACTGTTTTAAGCGGCTTGGTTGGGAGGACATTCGTAGGTGAAGAGGAGGGGTTTCATTTTGTGCAGCAGAGCAGTGATGTTCTAGAGTGTCACAGGGTTAAAAGAGGGCAAATTATAAGGTAAGGACATTACACCGACAGAGTTAGGAGAAGACAATGGTGAAACATTCAACTTGATGTCTGTACTGCACTGCTTCCTGTTCATACTGATGTAAAGCAAACTACAAACACCAGTGAACATGAACTCAGATATTCATTGGACAGTTAGTGATGTATGAATAAATCCTCGACAAGAATTTGAATCTGCCACATCAGACTGCATGTAGTAATGCAGTAATGCCTTATCTGCACAATATTCAAAGATAATAAATGATAATATATGTGTTTCAGGTTAAGTACAGACAAAATTTTCAAAACAGTTGAGCAATATGAAAAACACAACATTCAGCTGAGAGTTCACAGAATGATGACGGACTTTCAGCCACTTCCTGAGATCAACCAGGGGCTCGTTTCTACACTGGCTCGTTAAATCGTTCGGCCCAGTGCAACGCAAAATGCGTCCATTTCATGCATTTTGTACTATTCCATTTCTGGGCTCACTCTTTGTTCATTAACAACCAACACAACGCAAAATGCATTCGCACATTAGTTCCTTACCCCCAACGCAACACAAAATGCATTATCCTGTTTCTGGACTACTTGGTCAAATGTGTGCGTTCGCCCAGTTCTGTGCTACAGGGCTTGATTTTAAGTACAGTATTTTTAGGAATGAGGATGTATTCTTGTAGCTTCATTTCACTTCACTTCTGTCTTGTATTTCCTTTGAAATATTATTTACATTTGAAAAAGATTTTTAAACAGAAGTTTGACAATATCTTTGATGATATCAGATTTTTCCCATGGACATTTTGCACCGATAAATGTTTGTTTGTTTGTTTTTGTTTGTTTTTTTCGGTTTGGTACGGGAAGAAAGAAAACCCCTCAAAATGTCTTTAATTGCATTATTATGAATTTTTTAACATTTTCCCCCAATTTTTGAAGACATAGAATATAGAAAAGCAGGAATAATATAATTCTGCTGCTATAAATCAAATAGAAAATAAATAAATAAACTACAAAAGCACTCAGAGAGCTCAGACCTCTGCCAAGGAAGATCTGCCCCTCGCCCCATCACCACCAAAATTTAATCATTTGTTCCTTGTGCCAGTATCAGCATTTCCTGAAATTTTCATCCAAATCCGTCCATAACTTTTTGAGTTATCTTGCACATGGACAGACAGACAGACAAACCAATGCCAGCAAAAACATAACCTCCTTGGCAGAGGTAAATATTACTAAATGTATTTTAAACATTAGTATTGCACTTTTCCCTGAAAGGTAGTTTTGAACAAACAGCAGACATCTAATCACTGACAGAACGTCAGTTCACATTCTGCATAAAAATAACAAAAAAAAAAAAAAAAAAAATTCCACATGAAGTGTCATATTAACAAGAGGGCAAACTGGTATTAACCAAATTATTTATTTTAGGACAGAGAACAAACTGTTTAGGCCACTTTGTGTATTTGTGTGTGTGTGTGTGTGTGTGTGTGTGTGTGTGTGTGTGTGTGTGTGTGTGTGTGTGTGTGTATGCAGGGTGTGATTTGTTGAAAACACAGAGGGGGGATTTTTTTTTTTTTTTTTTTGTGGTGGTGGTGGTGGTGGGGGGCAAAATACGTGTGAGTGTGGTCCATAAGTAATGTAACTAATGCTGGCGTGAAACAAAAGTGAAACTTTACCTTCTTTCAATGTCCAGCTCCCGGGTTCTATTCCTCTATTATACAGCGTGTGTGTGTGTGTGTGTGAATGTGAGACAGAGAGAGAGAGAGAGAGAGAGAGAGTAAGTGTAAGTGTTTGACAGCTACTGGACATAGGCGGTTGTCTTTCACCTGAACCCGAATGATCCCAAACGGGCCTGTAATGAGGGTGGAGGGTCTTCTGTCTCTTCCTTCCAGGTTGACATAATATTTGTTGGCTTTTTTTTTACCTTGTATATCAGCTGCTATTTCGTATTTCGGGTCAATGTGTGCTCCTTCAATATGTCAGTGTGGAACTTGCATGGATTTAAAGTTCCACATCGGCCGACGTCTTTTGTTCCTTTTTCTCAACATACTGTGCATTTCTATACAGCTGTGTACCAAACGGAATAGGTGTGTACTGAAATGGTTCGATTTGGTATGTGTACCGTTACAGGCCTATTCTGAACCTCTAGCAAGGTGAGTTATGCTTAAAGTTGTCCTCCATTAATAAGATCTCTCAGGTCGAATAGAGGGTCTGCTGTGACAAGCTTTGTATGATGGTTCACTCACATGCTGAGTTTAGACTTTCAGAGCTTTAATGCAGTTATGTAAAGGCATTTTAATCCTAGCAGACAGCTCCACTGTGGTAAAATGATGATGTTATGCTATGTTTGATAAAGTTTACATTTTTACTCAGTCAGGAAGCGAGCTTTTAGCATTTGGTCACCCGTGACCCCTTGAAATTGGTCTGACCCCTCATACTCCTGCAGCTCCACCTTCTTCTGACCAAGTATGTCCACTTTCAACTCCAAAATCAGCCAACCCACAAACGACTGACTTCAAAACAGTTTAGAAACCAGTGGGTGACATTATGGTTCTTCCACTAATTATAAACAGTCTGATGTCCAATTTAATACTGAACCAGATAAGTTAAAAAAGACTCTTGTTAGACTTGTGTTAGAAGTATTTGGCTTTGAGTATGGCAGGCGTTCGCTGTAGTTTATGCAATGTCACAACATACTTCTGACATTTCTGGACGCATAGCCTTGAACCTGGGCCTAACCAACTGAAGCGCTCCCAGATCATACCACTGCCCCACAGGCCTGTACTGTAGGCCCTAGGCATGATGGGTAATCACTTCATACACCTCTCCTGTCACCCTGATGGCCATCTCTCTGGAACAGGGTCAGTCTGGACTCATCAGATCACATGACCTTTTTCCATTGAAACACAGTCCAATCTTTATGTTATCTATCAAACTAATGCTACTCACTGTGCCACTTATGGTTAAAGAACTTGTAGTTCAAACCTGATAATCAGTAATTAGCCATTGGAGGGATCTATGCAGGAGGAGATATTTTTTGCCAAGCGGTGTATATTTTTTCCATGCACCCAGCTCTATTAATGTTTATAGCAGTGGTGGCAGCTTACACTAAACGCTCCTCAGCCAAGTTTCAGCCAAGATTCAGGCATGAGCAAACTTCTGTAGTAAGCTTATTTTAATTTATTTTGTTGGACTCAAAGTTTGTCCAAGAAGAACTGTTGTTTCTCAAGTGCAGCTGCTTCGATTTGCAATAGCAAAAAAAGGAGAGGCTCCCCTGGTAAAATCCAATAGCTGAAGTGCAGAAAAGTTGTCTGAGGACAGCAGAAATGTCATATGGGGAGGAGAAATAGGGGAACGGAAACATAGATGGAAAAGGGGAGAGGTGGAAGAGTGAGAGGGATAGAGGCAGAGACAGAGAGCGAGCGTACCAATGTGAACCTTGATGGGTTGGACACGCGCACAGTGTGAGGTACAATCAGCATGCATCGCCAAAAATGATGTTCTTAGAATTGCACTAAGATGTGCACGTACACACACCCATATACACACACACACACACACACACACACACACACACGGTTGGCCTGAGAAGGACCCTTTTATGTGTGTGTCCTGCTGGGAGGCAGACTGGGAGGCACAGAACCCATCATTATTACCAGAACACAATACTGCACAAACACAGGGGAGGGGGGCAAAGCAATCTGTCTAAGACACACATAGTCTTCTACACACACACATCATGGTGTCAGAATAAAGTGGCTGAGAGAGCATAAACAGCTTAACATTCAGTGCCGGATCAGTAGACAGTATGTAAATTGAATACTGAGTGTGCTGATGAAAGACTAACCACATACATAAAACATTGTTGGTTGAGCAAACAGCCTTTGTGGAGCGCCACATCCGAACATTTTGTCTACACATCAGACTAAACTGCTCAACCCTAGTGGCTACTGGCCACCAACTTTCCAGTGCCAACAGTCACTGACTCTCAGACACTTTTTTCATACTCTTTCCATATCCACCGGGTGGGAAACGTTACATTTGAAACCCTTTAAACCCGGTAGGCTCTTATGTTACAGGGATGTGTCATAACTCAGTCACACCTTTCCACAGCAGCACAGACTATGAGGTATTTTTAGATGTATCCACAAATCTTCATAAGAAGATTTGTCCATTCATCTCTCTGTTCGTTGGCCCCCATTATGCATGAAAATGTATTTTGTCTGCTATCCAAGTCAGATTGTTTGGAGACTTCATAGGTTATTTGAATTATACGAACTTTCTATCTATAATCTAACAGATTAAAGTTATACTAAAAGTAAAACAGGACTGTGAGATTTTAACAGAATCATAGCTTCACCTTCCTAAATAAATGTTTTGACAAAAACAACTTTTTTTTTGCCTAATCATCAAATATGTAATTTCTAGTTTATGGTTTTCTATATTTCATCAAAAATCTGAAAAAAGTACTTTGGTTATGGTTTATGGTTAGGAAGACAACAATATGACTCATTTGTAATGAAGCACATCAGTGTGGAGATAATGCAAATAAAAATCAACAAATACGTGAAAAAAAATCTCTCTAATCACAAGTATTCAGTCCATGTGTCCTTCAGTCAGATGCTGTTAAATATATCACTGTATTTGGAAACACCGGACTCACAGTAGAAGGTGATTATTCACTGTAAGATTCCTTCCTCTATCAATGAATTTATTATTAGAAATAAATTATTACACCACTACAGTGACACAAATAATACAGGCTGCAGTCAGGAAAATGTGGCTGGTTTAAGAACACTGTACACTGCAACACTGCAAGATAAAGTGGGGAAATATTCTAAATATAATTCATACAGAAATGGATAAGGACTTTTAGGCAGGCTTTGATTATGTTATAAACCCAGTGCAAAACTCAAAGTAACCCTTTCAGATCCTCATATGATTCACTATCAGTTTTTCTCTTGTATAGATAAACTACTTCTGTTGTACCATCCACACCT